>NC_079473.1:3362727-3668429 GCF_026250575.1 Diorhabda carinulata | reverse complement strand
TCAATGGATGTTAATTCAAGTCGAATCACATCATTCCTCATATAATTGGAATTATTAGACTTTATTTATATCAGATACATCCGATATACATAAATTCAAGCCAATTGTGATCGATTGTCACTTTGTGTTAATTGTATATTCTCGAAATCTATTGACATCGATTGAAATCGAATCACATCATATCTCATATATTTGGAAGTATCAGGATTTATTTGTATCAGATACATTCGATATACATGAATTGAAGCCAATTGTGATCGATTGTCACTTTGTGTTGATTGCATATTTTCCAAATCTATTGACATCAGTTGAAGTCGAATTACATCATTTCTCATATATTTGCAATTATTAGAGTTTATTTGTGTCAGATTCATTCGATATAGATGAATTCAAGCCAATTGAGATCGATTGTCACTTTGTGGTGATTGCAAACTTCCGAAATCTATTTACATTGATTGGAGTCGAATCACATCATTTCTCATATATTTGGATGTATTCGAGTTCATTTGTGTCAGATTCATTCGATATACATGAATTGAAGCCAATTGTGATCGATTGTCATTTTGTGTTAAATGTATATTCTCGAAATCTATTGATGTCAATTCAAGTCGAATCACATCATTCCTCATATATTTGGAATTATTAGAGTTTATTTATATCAGATACATTCGATATACATGAATTGAAGCCAATTGTGATCGACTGTCACTTTGTGTTGATTGCATATTTTCGAAATCTATTGACGTCAATTTAAGTCGTATCACATCATTTCTCATATATTTGGAATTATTAGAGTTTATTTGTGTCAGACTCATTCGATATACATGAATTGGGGCCAAATGAGATCGATTGTCACTTTGTGTTAATTGTATATTCTCGAAATCTATTGACGTCTATTGATGTCAAATCACATCCATCCTCATATATTTGGAATTATTAGAGTTCATTCGTATCAGATACATTCGATATACATGAATTCAAGCCAATTGTGATCGATTGTCACTTTGTGTTAATTGTATATTCTCGAAATCTATTAACATTAATTGAAGTCGAATCACATCATTTCTCATTTATATGGAATTTTTAGAGTTTATTTGTGTACATGAATTGGGGCCAAATGAGATCGATTGTCACTTTGTGTTAATTGTATATTCTCGAAATCCATTGACGTCTATTGATGTAAAATCACATCCTTCCTCATATATTTGGAAATAATTAGAGTTTATTTGTATCAGATACATTCGATATACATGAATTGATGCCAATTGTGATCGATTGTCACTTTGTGTTGATTGTATATTCTCGAAATCTATCGACATCAATTGGAGTCGAATCACATCATTTCTCATATATTTGGAAATATTAGAGTTTATTTATATCAGATACATTCGATATACATGAATTGAAGCCAATTGTGATCGACTGTCACTTTGTGTTGATTGCATATTTTCGGAATCTATTGACGTCAATTTAAGTCGTATCACATCATTTCTCATATATTTGGAATTATTAGAGTTTATTTGTGTCAGACTCATTCGATATATATGAATTGGGGCCAAATGAGATCGATTGTCACTTTGTGTTAATTGTATATTCTCGGAATCTATTGACATCTATTGATGTCAAATCACATCCTTCCTCATATATTTGTAATTATTAGAGTTTATTCGTATCAGATACATTCGATATACATGAATTGAAGCCAATTGTGATCGATTGTCACTTTGTGTTGATTGCATATTCTCGAAATCTATTGACATCAATTGAAGTCGAATCACATCATTTCTCATATATCTGGACTTATTAGAGTGTATTTGTGTCAGATACATTCGATATAGATGAATTCAAGCCAATTGTGATCGATTGTCACTTTGTGGTGATTGCATATTCTCGAAATCTATTGACGTCAATTCAAGTCGAATCACATCATTCCTCATATATTTGGAATTATTAGAGTTTATTCGTATCAGATACATTCGATATACATGAATTGAAGCCAATTGTGATCGATTGTCACTTTGTGTTGATTGCATATTCTCGAAATCTATTGACATCAATTGAAGTCGAATCACATCATTTCTCATATATCTGGACTTATTAGAGTGTATTTGTGTCAGATACATTCGATATAGATGAATTCAAGCCAATTGTGATCGATTGTCACTTTGTGGTGATTGCATATTTCCGAAATCTATTGACATCAATTGAAGTCGAATCACATAATTTCTCATATATAAGGAATTATTAGAGTTTATTTGTGTCAAATACATTCGATATACATGAATTGAAGCCAATTGTGATCGATTGTCACTTTGTGTTGATTGCATATTTTCCAAATCTATTGACATCAATTGAAGTCGAATCACATCATCTCTCATATATATGGAATTATTAGAGTTTATTTGTGTCAGATACATTCGATATACAGGAATAGAAGCCAATTGTGATCGATTGTCACTTTGTGTTGATTGCATATTTTCGAAATCTATTGACGTCAATTCAAGTCGAATCACATAATTCCTCATATATTTGGAATTATTAGAGTTTATTTGTGTAAGATACATTCGATATAGATGAATTCAAGCCAATTGAGATAGATTGTCACTTTGTGTTAATTGTATATTCTCGAAATCTATTGACATCGATTGAAGTCGAATCACATCATATCTCATATATTTGGAAGTATAAGAGTTTATTTGTATCGGATACATTCGATATACATGAATTGAAGCCAATTGTGATCGATGGTCACTTTGTGTTGATTGCATATTTTCCAAATCTATTGACGTCAATTCAAGTTGAATCACATCATTCCTCATATATTTGGAATTATTAGAGTTCATTCGTATCAGATACATTCGATATACATGAATTGAAGCCAATTGTGATCGATTGTCACTTTATGTTGATTGCATATTCTCGAAATCTATTGACATCAATTGAAGTCGAATCACATCATTTCTCATATATCTGGACTTATTAGAGTGTATTTGTGTCAGATACATTCGATATAGATGAATTCAAGCCAATTGTGATCGATTGTCACTTTGTGGTGATTGCATATTTCCGAAATCTATTGACATCAATTGAAGTCGAATCACATCATTTCTCATATATAAGGAATTATTAGAGTTTATTTGTGTCACATACATTCGATATACATGAATTGAAGCCAATTGTGATCGATTGTCACTTTGTGTTGATTGCATATTTTCCAAATCTATTGACATCAATTGAAGTCGAATTAGATCATTTCTCATATATTTGCAATTATTAGAGTTTATTTGTGTCAGATACATTCGATATAGATGAATTCAAGCCAATAGAGATCGATTGTCACTTTGTGGTGATTGCATATTTCCGAAATCTATTGACATTGATTGGAGTCGAATCACATCATTCCTCATATATTTGGAATTATTAGAGTTTATTTGTGTCAGATTCATTCGATATACATGAATTGGGGCCAAACGAGATCGATTGTCACTTTGTGTTATTTGTATATTCTCGAAATCTATTGAAGTCAATTCAAGTCGAATCACATCATTCCTCATATATTTGGAATTATTAGAGTTTATTCATATCAGATACATTCGATATAGATGAATTCAAGCCAATTGTGATCGATTGTCATTTTGTGTTGATTGTATATTCTCGAAATCTATTGAAGTCAATTCAAGTCGAAACACATCATTCCTCATATATTTGGAATTATCAGAGTTCATTTGTGTCAGATTCATTCGATATACATGAATTGAAGCCAATTGCGATCGATTGTCACTTTGTGTTGATTGCATATTTTCGAAATCTATTGACGTCAATTCAAGTCGAATCACATCATTCCTCATATATTTGGAATTATTAGAGTTTATTTGTGTCAGATACATTCGATATAGATGAATTCAAGCCAATTGTGATCGATTGTCATTTTGTGTTGATTGTATATTCTCGAAATCTATTGAAGTCAATTCAAGTCGAAACACATCATTCCTCATATATTTGGAATTATCAGAGTTCATTTGTGTCAGATTCATTCGATATACATGAATTGAAGCCAATTGCGATCGATTGTCACTTTGTGTTGATTGCATATTTTCGAAATCTATTGACGTCAATTCAAGTCGAATCACATCATTCCTCATATATTTGGAATTATTAGAGTTTATTTGTGTCAGATACATTCGATATAGATGAATTCAAGCCAATTGTGATCGATTGTCATTTTGTGTTTATCGTATATTCTCGAAATCTATTGAAGTCAATTCGAGTCGAATCACATCATTCCTCATATATTTGGAATTATTAGAGTTTAGTTATATCAGTTACATCCAATATACATGAATTCAAGCCAATTTTGATCGATTGTCACTTTGTGTTAATTGTATATTCTCGAAATCTATTGACATCGATTGAAATCAAATCACATCTCATCTCATATATTTGGAAGTATCAGAGTTTATTTGTATAAGATACATTCGATATACATGAATTGAAGCCAATTGTCATCGATTGTCATTTGGTGTTAATTGTATATTCTCGAAATCAATGGATGTTAATTCAAGTCGAATCACATCATTCCTCATATAATTGGAATTATTAGAGTTTATTTATATCAGATACATCCGATATACATAAATTCAAGCCAATTGTGATCGATTGTCACTTTGTGTTAATTGTATATTCTCGAAATCTATTGACATCGATTGAAATCGAATCACATCATATCTCATATATTTGGAAGTATCAGGATTTATTCGTATCAGATACATTCGATATACATGAATTGAAGCCAATTGTGATCGATTGTCACTTTGTGTTAATTGCATATTTTCCAAATCTATTGACGTCAATTTAAGTCGTATCACATCATTTCTCATATATTTGGAATTATTAGAGTTTATTTGTGTCAGACTCATTCGATATACATGAATTGGGGCCAAATGAGATCGATTGTCACTTTGTGTTAATTGTATATTCTCGGAATCTATTGACGTCTATTGATGTCAAATCACATCCTTCCTCATATATTTGTAATTATTAGAGTTTATTCGTATCGGATTCATTCGATATAGATGAATTCAAGCCAATTGTGATCGATTGTCATTTTGTGTTAATTGTATATTCTCGAAATCTATTGAAGTCAATTCAAGTAGAATCACATCATTCCTCATATATTTGGAATTATTAGAGTTTATTCGTATCAGATACATTCGATATACATGAATTGAAGCCAATTTTGATCGATAGTCACTTTGTGTTAATTGTATATTCTCGAAATCTATTGACGTCTATTGATGTCAAATCACATCCATTCTCATATATTTGGAATTATTAGAGTTCATTCGTATCAGATACATTCGATATACATGAATTGAAGCGAATTGTGATCGATTGTCACTTTGTGTTAATTGTATATTCTCGAAATCTATTGACATCGATTGAAGTCGAATCACATCATATCTCATATATTTGGAAGTATCAGAGTTTCTTTGTATCAGATACGTTCGATATAAATGGATTGAAGCCAATTGTGATCGATTGTCACTTTGTGTTGATTGCATATTTCCGAAATCTATTAACATCAATTGAAGTCGAATCACATCATTTCTCATTTATATGGAATTATTAGAGTTTATTTGTGTACATGAATTGGGGCCAAATGAGATCGATTGTCACTTTGTGTTAATTGTATATTCTCGAAATCCATTGACGTCTATTGATGTAAAATCACATCCTTTCTCATATATTTGGAAATAATTAGAGTTTATTCGTATCAGATACATTCGATATACATGAATTGAAGCCAATTGTGATCGATTGTCACTTTGTGTTAATTGTATATTCTTGAAATCTATTGACATCGATTGGAGTCGAATCACATCATTCCTCATATATTTGGAAATATTAGAGTTTATTTATATCAGATACATTCGATATACATGAATTGAAGCCAATTGTGATCGACTGTCACTTTGTGTTGATTGCATATTTTCGAAATCTATTGACGTCAATTTAAGACTTATCACATCATTTCTCATATATTTGGAATTATTAGAGTTTATTTGTGTCAGACTCATTCGATATACATGAATTGGGGCCAAATGAGATCGATTGTCACTTTGTGTTAATTGTATATTCTCGGACTCTATTGACGTCTATTGATGTCAAATCACATCCTTCCTCATATATTTGTAATTATTAGAGTTTATTCGTATCGGATTCATTCGATATACATGAATTGAAGCCAATTGTGATCGATTGTCACTTTGTGTTGATTGCATATTCTCGAAATCTGTTGACATCAATTGAAGTCGAATCACATCATTTCTCATATATCTGGAAATATTAGAGTTTATTTGTGTCAGATACATTCGATATAGATGAATTAAAGCCAATTGTGATCGATTGTCATTTTGTGTTAAATGTATATTCTCGGAATCTATTGACGTCTATTGATGTCAAATCACATCCTTCCTCATATATTTGGAATTATTAGAGTTTATTTGTGTCAGATACATTCGATATACATGAATTGAAGCCAATTGTGATCGATTGTCACTTTGTGTTAATTGTATATTCTTGAAATCTATTGACATCGATTGGAGTCGAATCACATCATATCTCATATATTTGGAAGTATCAGAGTTTATTCGTATCGGATTCATTCGATATACATGAATTGAAGCCAATTGTGATCGATTGTCACTTTGTGTTGATTGCATATTCTCGAAATCTATTGACATCAATTGAAGTCGAATCACATCATTTCTCATATATCTGGAATTATTAGAGTTTATTTGTGTCAGATACATTCGATATAGATGAATTAAAGCCAATTGTGATCGATTGTCATTTTGTGTTAATTGTATATTCTCGGAATCTATTGACGTCTATTGATTTCAAATCACATCCTTCCTCATATATTTGGAATTATTAGAGTTTATTTGTGTCAGATACATTCGATATAGATGAATTCAAGCCAATTGTGATCGATTGTCACTTTGTGTTAATTGTATATTCTTGAAATCTATTGTCATCGATTGAAATCGAATCACATCATATCTCATATATTTGGAAGTATCAGAGTTTATTTGTATCAGATTCATTCGATATACATGAATTGAAGCCAATTGTGATCGATTGTCACTTTGTGTTGATTGCATATTCTCGAAATCTATTGACATCAATTGAAGTCGAATCACATCATTTCTCATATATCTGGAATTATTAGTGTTTATTTGTGTCAGATACATTCGATATAGATGAATTAAAGCCAATTGTGATCGATTGTCACTTTGTGTTAATTGTATATTCTCGAAATCCATTGACGTCTATTGATGTAAAATCACATCCTTCCTCATATATTTGGAAATAATTAGAGTTTATTCGTATCAGATACATTCGATATACATGAATTGAAGCCAATTGTGATCGATTGTCACTTTGTGTTAATTGTATATTCTTGAAATCTATTGACATCGATTGGAGTCGAATCACATCATATCTCATATATTTGGAAGTATCAGAGTTTATTTGTATCAGATACATTCGATATACATGAATTGATGCCAATTGTGATAGATTGTCACTTTGTGTTGATTGCATATTCTCGAAATCTATCGACATCAATTGGAGTCGAATCACATCATTTCTCATATATTTGGAAATATTAGAGTTTATTTGTATCAGATACATTCGATATAAATGGATTGAAGCCAATTGTGATCGATTGTCACTTTGTGTTGATTGCATATTTCCGAAATCTATTAACATCAATTGAAGTCGAATCACATCATCTCTCATATATATGGAATTATTAGAGTTTATTTGTGTCAGATACATTCGATATACATGAATAGAAGCCAATTGTGATCGATTGTCACTTTGTGTTTATTGCATATTTTCGAAATCTATTGACGTCAATTCAAGTCGAATCACATCATTTCTCATATATTTGGAATTATTAGAGTTTATTTGTGTAAGATAAATTCGATATAGATGAATTCAAGCCAATTGAGATAGATTGTCACTTTGTGTTAATTGTATATTCTCGAAATCTATTGACATCGATTGAAGTCGAATCACATCATATCTCATATATTTGGAAGTATCAGAGTTTATTTGTATCAGATACATTCGATATACATGAATTGAAGCCAATTGTGATCGATTGTCACTTTGTGTTGATTGCATATTCTCGAAATCTATTGACATCAATTGAAGTCGAATCACATCATTTCTCATATATCTGGACTTATTAGAGTGTATTTGTGTCAGATACATTCGATATAGATGAATTCAAGCCAATTGTGATCGATTGTCACTTTGTGGTGATTGCATATTTCCGAAATCTATTGACATCAATTGAAGTCGAATCACATAATTTCTCATATATAAGGAATTATTAGAGTTTATTTGTGTCAAATACATTCGATATACATGAATTGAAGCCAATTGTGATCGATTGTCACTTTGTGTTGATTGCATATTCTCGAAATCTATTGACATCAATTGAAGTGGAATCACATCATATCTCATATATTTGGAATTATCAGAGTTTATTTGTATCAGAAACATTCGATATACATTAATTGGGGCCAAATGAGATCGATTGTCACTTTGTGTTGATTGCATATTTTCGAAATCTATTGACGTCAATTCAAGTCGAATCACATCATTCCTCATATATTTCGAATTATTAGAGTTTATTTGTGTCAGATACATTCGATATACATGAATTGAAGCCAATTGTGATCGATTGTCACTTTGTGTTGATTGCATATTCTCGAAATCTATTGACGTCAATTCAAGTCGAATCACATCATTCCTCATATATTTGGATGTATTCGAGTTCATTTGTGTCAGATTCATTCGATATACATGAATTGAAGCCAATTGCGATCGATTGTCACTTTGTGTTGATTGCATATTTTCGAAATCTACTAACATCAATTGGAGTCGACTCACATCATTTCTCATATATTTGGAAATATTAGAGTTTATTTGTATCAGATACATTCGATATACATGAATTGAAGCCAATTGTGATCGATTGTCATTTTGTGTTAAATGTATATTCTCGAAATCTATTGATGTCAATTCAAGTCGAATCACATCATTCCTCATATATTTGGAATTATTAGAGTTCATTTATATCAGATACATTCGATATACATGAATTGAAGCCAATTGTGATCGATTGTCACTTTGTGTTGATTGCATATTCTCGAAATCTATTGACATCAATTGAAGTCCAATCACATCATTTCTCGAAGATCTGGAATTATTAGAGTTTATTCGTATCAGATACATTCGATATACATGAATTGAAGCCAATTGTGATCGATTGTCACTTTGTGTTGATTGCATATTCTCGAAATCTATTGACATCAATTGAAGTCGAATCACATCATATCTCATATATTTTGAAGTATCAGAGTTTATTTGTATCAGAAACATTCGATATACATTAATTGGGGCCAAATGAGATCGATTGTCACTTTGTGTTAATTGTATATTCTCGAAATCTATTGACGTCTATTGAAGTCAAATCACATCCTTCCTCATATATTTGGAATTATTAGAGTTTATTTGTATCAGATTCATTCGATATACATGAATTGGGGCCAAATGAGATCGATTGTCACTTTGTGTTGTTTGTATATTCTCGAAATCTATTGACGTCTATTGATGTCAAATCACATCCTTCCTCATATATTTGGAATTATTATAGTTTATTCGTATCAGATACATTCGATATACATGAATTGAAGCCAATTGTGATCGATTGTCACTTTGTGTTGATTGCATATTCTCGAAATCTATTGACATCAATTGAAGTCGAATCACATCATTTCTCATATATAAGGAATTATTAGAGTTTATTTATATCAGATACATCCAATATACATGAATTCAAGCCAATCGTGATCGATTGTCAATTTGTGTTAATTGTAAATTCTCGAAATCTATTGACATCGATTGAAATCGAATCACATCATATCTCATATATTTGGAAGTATCAGAGTTTATTTGTATCAGATACATTCGATATATATGAATTGAAGCCAATTGTGATCGATAGTCACTTTGTGTTGATTGCATATTTTCCAAATCTATTGACATCAATTGAAGTCGAATCACATCATTTCTCATATATAAGGAATTATTAGAGTTTATTTGTGTCAGATACATTCGATATAGATAAATTCAAGCCAATTGTGATCGATTGTCATTTTGTGTTAATTGTATATTCTCGAAATCTATTGAAGTCAATTCAAGTCGAATCACATCATTCCTCATATATTTGGAATTATCAGAGTTTATTTTTATCAGATACATTCGATATACATGAATTGAAGCCAATTGTGATCGATTGTCACTTTGTGTTTATTGCATATTCTCGAAATCTATTGACATCAATTGAAGTCGAATCATATCATTTCTCATATATTTGGAATTATTAGAGTTTATTTGTGTCAGATACATTCGATATAGATGAATTCAAGCCAATTGTGATCGATTGTTATTTTGTGTTAGTTGTATATTCTCGATATCTATTGAAGTCAATTCAAGTCGAATCACATCATTCCTCATTTATATGGAATTATTAGAGTTCATTTATATCAGATACATCCGATATACATGAATTCAAGCCAATTGTGATCGATTGTCACTTTGTGTTAATTGTATATTCTCGAAATCTATTGACATCGATTGAAGTCGAATCACATCATATCTCATATATTCGGAAGTATCAGAGTTTATTTGTATCAGATACATTCGATATACATGAATTGAAGCCAATTGTGATCGATTGTCACTTTGTGTTGATTGCATATTTCCGAAATCTATTGACATCAATTGAAGTCGAATCACATCATTTCTCATATATAAGGAATTATTAGAGTTTATTTGTGTCAGATACATTCGATATAGATGAATTCAAGCCAATTGCGA
The DNA here is from genome assembly GCF_026250575.1 of Diorhabda carinulata. Classification (NCBI taxonomy): domain Eukaryota; kingdom Metazoa; phylum Arthropoda; class Insecta; order Coleoptera; family Chrysomelidae; genus Diorhabda; species Diorhabda carinulata. The sequence continues at coordinate 3,657,470 of NC_079473.1, read as the reverse complement.
TCGATTGTCATTTTTTGTTAATCGTATATTCTCGAAATCTATTGAAGTCAATTCAAGTCGAATCACATCATTCCTCATATATTTGGAATTATTAGAGTTTATTTATATCAGATACATCCAATATACATGAATTCAAGCCAATCGTGATCGATTGTCAATTTGTGTTAATTGTAAATTCTCGAAATCTATTGACATCGATTGAAATCGAATCACATCATATCTCATATATTTGGAAGTATCAGAGTTTATTTGTATCAGATACATTCGATATATTTGAATTGAAGCCAATTGTGATCGATTGTCACTTTGTGATGATTGCATATTTTCCAAATCTATTGACATCAATTGAAGTCGAATCACATCATTTCTCATATATTTGGAATTATTAGAGTTTATTTGTGTCAGATACATTCGATATAGATAAATTCAAGCCAATTGTGATCGATTGTCATTTTGTGTTAATTGTATATTCTCGAAATCTATTGAAGTCAATTCAAGTCGAATCACATCATTCCTCATATATTTGGAATTATCAGAGTTTATTTTTATCAGATACATTCGATATACATGAATTGAAGCCAATTGTGATCGATTGTCACTTTGTGTTTATTGCATATTCTCGAAATCTATTGACATCAATTGAAGTCGAATCATATCATTTCTCATATATTTGGAATTATTAGAGTTTATTTGTGTCAGATACATTCGATATAGATGAATTCAAGCCAATTGTGATCGATTGTTATTTTGTGTTAGTTGTATATTCTCGATATCTATTGAAGTCAATTCAAGTCAAATCACATCATTCCTCATTTATATGGAATTATTAGAGTTCATTTATATCAGATACATCCGATATACATGAATTCAAGCCAATTGTGATCGATTGTCACTTTGTGTTAATTGTATATTCTCGAAATCTATTGACATCGATTGAAGTCGAATCACATCATATCTCATATATTTGGAAGTATCAGAGTTTATTTGTATCAGATACATTCGATATACATGAATTGAAGCCGATTGTGATCGATTGTCACTTTGTGTTGATTGCATATTTTCCAAATCTATTGACATCAATTGAAGTCGAATCACATCATTTCTCATATATAAGGAATTATTAGAGTTTATTTGTGTCAGATACATTCGATATAGATAAATTCAAGCCAATTGTGATCGATTGTCATTTTGTGTTAATTGTATATTCTCGAAATCTATTGAAGTCAATTCAAGTCGAATCACATCATTCCTCATATATTTGGAAGTATCAGAGTTTATTTGTATCAGATACATTCGATATACATGAATTGAAGCCAATTGTGATCGATTGTCACTTTGTGTTGATTGCATATTTTCGAAATCTATTGACATCAATTGAAGTCGATTCACATCATTTCTCATATATCTGGAATTATTAGAGTGTATTTGTGTCAGATACATTCGATATAGATGACTTCAAGCCAATTGTGATCGATTGTCATTTTGTGTTAATTGTTTATTCTCGAAATCTATTGACATCAATTGAAGTCGAATTACATCATTTCTCGTATATTTGCAATTATTAGAGTATATTTGTGTCAGATACATCCGATATAGATGAATTCAAGCCAATTGAGATCGATTGCCACTTTGTGGTGATTGCATATTACCGAAATCTATTGACATTGATTAGTGTCGAATCACATCATTTCTCATATATTTGGATGTATTCGAGTTCATTTGTGTCAGATTCATTCGATATACATGAATTGAAGCCAATTGTGATCGATTGTCACTTTGTGTTGATTGCATATTCTCGAAATCTATTGACATCAATTGGAGTCGAATCACATCATTTCTCATTTATATGGAATTATTAGAGTTCATTTATATCAGATACATCCGATATACATGAATTCAAGCCAATTGTGATCGATTGTCACTTTGTGTTAATTGTATATTCTCGAAATCTATTGACATCGATTGAGGTCGAATCACATCATATCTCATATATTTGGAAGTATTAGAGTTTATTTGTATCAGATACATTCGATATACATGAATTGGAGCCAATTGTGATCGATTGTCACTTCCTGGTGATTGCATATTTCCGAAATCTATTGACATCAATTGAAGTCGAATCACATCATTCCTCATTTATATGGAATTATTAGAGTTCATTTATATCAGATACATCCGATATACATGAATTCAAGCCAATTGTGATCGATTGTCACTTTGTGTTAATTGTATATTCTCGAAATCTATTGACATCGATTGAGGTCGAATCACATCATATCTCATATATTTGGAAGTATCAGAGTTTATTTGTATCAGATACATTCGATATACATGAATTGAAGCCAATTGTGATCGATTGTCACTTTGTGTTGATTGCATATTTCCGAAATCTATTGACATCAATTGAAGTCGAATCACATCATTTCTCATATATAAGGAATTATTAGAGTTTATTTGTGTCAGATACATTCGATATAGATGAATTCAAGCCAATTGTGATCGATTGTCATTTTTTGTTAATCGTATATTCTCGAAATCTATTGAAGTCAATTCAAGTCGAATCACATCATTCCTCATATATTTGGAATTATCAGAGTTTATTTATATCAGATACATCCAATATACATGAATTCAAGCCAATCGTGATCGATTGTCAATTTGTGTTAATTGTAAATTCTCGAAATCTATTGACATCGATTGAAATCGAATCACATCATATCTCATATATTTGGAAGTATCAGAGTTTATTTGTATCAGATACATTCGATATATTTGAATTGAAGCCAATTGTGATCGATTGTCACTTTGTGTTGATTGCATATTTTCCAAATCTATTGACATCAATTGAAGTCGAATCACATCATTTCTCATATATAAGGAATTATTAGAGTTTATTTGTGTCAGATACATTCGATATAGATAAATTCAAGCCAATTTTGATCGATTGTCATTTTGTGTTAATTGTATATTCTCGAAATCTATTGAAGTCAATTCAAGTCGAATCACATCATTCCTCATATATTTGGAATTATCAGAGGTTATTTTTATCAGATACATTCGATATACATGAATTGAAGCCAATTGTGATCGATTGTCACTTTGTGTTTATTGCATATTCTCGAAATCTATTGACATCAATTGAAGTCGAATCATATCATTTCTCATATATTTGGAATTATTAGAGTTTATTTGTGTCAGATACATTCGATATAGATGAATTCAAGCCAATTGTGATCGATTGTTATTTTGTGTTAGTTGTATATTCTCGATATCTATTGAAGTCAATTCAAGTCAAATCACATCATTCCTCATTTATATGGAATTATTAGAGTTCATTTATATCAGATACATCCGATATACATGAATTCAAGCCAATTGTGATCGATTGTCACTTTGTGTTAATTGTATATTCTCGAAATCTATTGACATCGATTGAAGTCGAATCACATCATATCTCATATATTTGGAAGTATCAGAGTTTATTTGTATCAGATACATTCGATATACATGGATTGAAGCCGATTGTGATCGATTGTCACTTTGTGTTGATTGCATATTTTCCAAATCTATTGACATCAATTGAAGTCGAATCACATCATTTCTCATATATAAGGAATTATTAGAGTTTATTTGTGTCAGATACATTCGATATAGATAAATTCAAGCCAATTGTGATCGATTGTCATTTTGTGTTAATTGTATATTCTCGAAATCTATTGAAGTCAATTCAAGTCGAATCACATCATTCCCCATATATTTGGAAGTATCAGAGTTTATTTGTATCAGATACATTCGATATACATGAATTGAAGCCAATTGTGATCGATTGTCACTTTGTGTTGATTGCATATTTTCGAAATCTATTGACATCAATTGAAGTCGATTCACATCATTTCTCATATATCTGGAATTATTAGAGTGTATTTGTGTCAGATACATTCGATATAGATGACTTCAAGCCAATTGTGATCGATTGTCATTTTGTGTTAATTGTTTATTCTCGAAATCTATTGACATCAATTGAAGTCGAATTACATCATTTCTCGTATATTTGCAATTATTAGAGTATATTTGTGTCAGATACATCCGATATAGATGAATTCAAGCCAATTGAGATCGATTGCCACTTTGTGGTGATTGCATATTACCGAAATCTATTGACATTGATTAGTGTCGAATCACATCATTTCTCATATATTTGCATGTATTCAAGTTCATTTGTGTCAGATTCATTCGATATACATGAATTGAAGCCAATTGTGATCGATTGTCACTTTGTGTTGATTGCATATTCTCGAAATCTATTGACATCAATTGGAGTCGAATCACATCATTTCTCATATATTTGGAAGTATTAGAGTTTATTTGTATCAGATACATTCGATATACATGAATTGAAGCCAATTGTGATCGATTGTCACTTTCTGGTGATTGCATATTTCCGAAATCTATTGACATCAATTGAAGTCGAATCACATCATTTCTCATATATAAGGAATTATTAGAGTTTATTTGTGTCAGATACATTCGATATAGATGAATTCAAGCCAATTGTGATCGATTGTCATTTTTTGTTAATCGTATATTCCTCGAAATCTATTGAAGTCAATCTAAGTCGAATCACATCATTCCTCATATATTTGGAATTATTAGAGTTTATTTATATCAGATACATCCAATATACATGAATTCAAGCCAATCGTGATCGATTGTCAATTTGTGTTAATTGTAAATTCTCGAAATCTATTGACATCGATTGAAATCGAATCACATCATTCCTCATATATTTGGAATTATCAGAGTTTATTTTTATCAGATACATTCGATATACATGAATTGAAGCCAATTGTGATCGATTGTCACTCTGTGTTTATTGCATATTCTCGAAATCTATTGACATCAATTGAAGTCGAATCATATCATTTCTCATATATTTTGAATTATTAGAGTTTATTTGTGTCAGATACATTCGATATAGATGAATTCAAGCCAATTGTGATCGATTGTTATTTTGTGTTAGTTGTATATTCTCGATATCTATTGAAGTCAATTCAAGTTGAATCACATCATTCCTCATTTATATGGAATTATTAGAGTTCATTTATATCAGATATATTCGATATACTTGAATTGAAGCCAATTGTGATCGACTGTCACTTTGTGTTAATTGTATATTCTCGAAATCTATTGACATCGATTGAAGTCGAATCACATCATATCTCATATATTTGGAAGTATCAGAGTTTATTTGTATCAGATACATTCGATATACATGAATTGAAGCCAATTGTGATCGATTGTCACTTTGTGTTGATTGCATATTTTCGAAATCTATTGACATCAATTGAAGTCGAATCACATCATTTCTCATATATAAGGAATTATAAGAGTTTATTTGTGTCAGATACATCCGATATAGATAAATTCAAGCCAATTGTGATCGATTGTCATTTTGTGTTAATTGTATATTCTCGAAATCTATTGAAGTCAATTCAAGTCGAATCACATCATTCCTCATATATTTGGAATTATCAGAGTTTATTTTCATCAGATACATTCGATATACATGAATTGGAGCCAATTGTGATCGATTGTCACTTTGTGTTTATTGCATATTCTCGAAATCTATTGACATCAATTGAAGTCGAATCATATCATTTCTCATATATTTGGAATTATTAGAGTTTATTTGTGTCAGATACATTAGATATAGATGAATTCAAGCCAATTGTGATCGATTGTTATTTTGTGTTAGTTGTATATTCTCGATATCTATTGAAGTCAATTCAAGTCGAATCACATCATTCCTCATTTATATGGAATTATTAGAGTTCATTTATATCAGATACATCCGATATACATGAATTCAAGCCAATTGTGATCGATTGTCACTTTGTGTCAATTGTATATTCTCGAAATCTATTGACATCGATTGAAGTCGAATCACATCATAGCTCATATATTTGGAAGTATCAGAGTTTATTTGTATCAGATACATTCGATATACTTGAATTGAAGCCAATTGTGATCGATTGTCACTTTGTGTTAATTGTATATTCTCAAAATCTATTGACATCGATTGAAGTCGAATCACATCATATCTCATATATTTGGAAGTATCAGAGTTTATTTGTATCAGATACATTCGATATACATGAATTGAAGCCAATTGTGATCGATTGTCACTTTGTGTTGATTGCATATTTTCGAAATCTATTGACATCAATTGATGTCGAATCATATCATTTCTCATATATTTGGAATTATTAGAGTTTATTTGTGTCAGATACATTCGATATAGATGAATTCAAGCCAATTGTGATCGATTGTTATTTTGTGTTAGTTGTATATTCTCGAAATCTATTGAAGTCAATTCAAGTCGAATCACATCATTCCTCATATATTTGGAATTATCAGAGTTTATTTTCATCAGATACATTCGATATACATGAATTGGAGCCAATTGTGATCGATTGTCACTTTGTGTTTATTGCATATTCTCGAAATCTATTGACATCAATTGAAGTCGAATCATATCATTTCTTATATATTTGGAATTATTAGAGTTTATTTGTGTCAGATACATTAGATATAGATGAATTCAAGCCAATTGTGATCGATTGTTATGTTGTGTTAGTTGTATATTCTCGATATCTATTGAAGTCAATCCAAGTCGAATCACATCATTCCTCATTTATATGGAATTATTAGAGTTCATTCACATCAGATACATCCGATATACACGAATTCAAGCCAATTGTGATCGATTGTCACTTTGTGTCAATTGTATATTCTCGAAATCTATTGACATCGATTGAAGTCGAATCACATCATAGCTCATATATTTGGAAGTATCAGAGTTTATTTGTATCAGATACATTCGATATACTTGAATTGAAGCCAATTGTGATCGATTGTCACTTTGTGTTAATTGTATATTCTCAAAATCTATTGACATCGATTGAAGTCGAATCACATCATATCTCATATATTTGGAAGTATCAGAGTTTTTTTGTATCAGATACATTCGATATACATGAATTTAAGCCAATTGTGATCGATTGTCACTTTGTGTTGATTGCATATTTTCGAAATCTATTGACATCAATTGAAGTCGAATCACATCATTCCTCATATATAAGGAATTATTAGAGTTTATTTGTGTCAGATACATCCGATATAGATGAATTCAAGCCAATTGTGATCGATTGTCACTTTGTGGTGATTGCATATTCTCGAAATCTATTGACATCAATTGAAGTCGAATCACATCATTCCTCATATATCTGGAATTATTAGAGTGTATTTGTGTCAGATACATTAGATATAGATGAATTCAAGCCAATTGTGATAGATTGTCAATTTGTGTTGATTGCACATTCTCGAAATCTATTGACATCAATTGAAGTCGAATCACATCATTTCTCATATATAAGGAATTATTAGAGTTTATTTGTGTCAGATACATCCGATATAGATGAATTCAAGCCAATTGTGATCGATTGTAACTTTGTGTTGATTGCATATTCTCGAAATCTATTGACATTGATTGGAGTCGAATCACATCATTCCTCATATATTTGGAGTTATTAGAGTTTATTTGTATCAGATTCATTCGATATAGATGAATTCAAGCAAATTGTGATCAATTGTTATTTTGTGTTAGTTGTATATTCTCGATATCTATTGAAGTCAATTCAAGTCGAATCACATCATTCCTCATTTATATGGAATTATTAGAGTTCATTTATATCAGATACATCCGATATACATGAATTCAAGCCAATTGTGATCGATTGTCACTTTGTGTCAATTGTATATTCTCGAAATCTATTGACATCGATTGAAGTCGAATCACATCATAGCTCATATATTTGGAAGTATGAGAGTTTATTTGTATCAGATACATTTGATATACTTGAATTAAAGCCAATTGTGATCGATTGTCACTTTGTGTTTATTGCATATTCTCGAAATCTATTGACATCAATTGATGTCGAATCATATCATTTCTCATATATTTGGAATTATTAGAGTTTATTTGTAACAGATACATTCGATATACATGAATTGAAGCCAATTGTGATCGATTGTTATTTTGTGTTAGTTGTATATTCTCGATATCTATTGAAGTCAATTCAAGTCGAATCACATCATTCCTCATTTATATGGAATTATTAGAGTTCATTTATATTAGATACATCCGATATACATGAATTCAAGCCAATTGTGATCGATTGTCACTTTGTGTTGATTGCATATTTTCGAAATCCATTGACATCAATTGAAGTCGAATCACATCATTTCTCATATATAAGGAATTATTAGAGTTTATTTATGTCAGATACATCCGATATAGATGAATTCAAGCCAATTGTGATCGATTTTCATTTTGTGTTAATTGTATATTCTCGAAATCTATTGAAGTCAATTCAAGTCGAATCACATCATTCCTTATATATTTGGAATTATTAGAGTTTTTTTGTATCAGATACATTCGATATACATGAATTGAAGCCAATTGTGATCGATTGTCATTTTGTGTTAATTGTATATTCTCGAAATCTATTGAAGTCAATTCAAGTCGAATCACATCATTCCTCATATATTTGGAATTATCAGAGTTTATTTTTATCAGATACATCCGATATACATGAATTCAAGCCAATTGTGATCGATTGTCACTTTGTGTTGATTGCATATTCTCGAAATCTATTGACATCAATTGGAGTCGAATCACATCATTTCTCATATATTTGGAAGTATTAGAGTTTATTTGTATCAGATACATTCGATATACATGAATTGAAGCCAATTGTGATCGATTGTCACTTTCTGGTGATTGCATATTTCCGAAATCTATTGACATCAATTGAAGTCGAATCACATCATTTCTCATATATAAGGAATTATTAGAGTTTATTTGTGTCAGATACATTCGATATAGATGAATTCAAGCCAATTGTGATCGATTGTCATTTTTTGTTAATCGTATATTCCTCGAAATCTATTGAAGTCAATTCAAGTCGAATCACATCATTCCTCATATATTTGGAATTATTAGAGTTTATTTTTATCAGATACATTCGATATACATGAATTGAAGCCAATTGTGATCGATTGTCACTTTGTGTTTATTGCATATTCTCGAAATCTATTGACATCAATTGAAGTCGAATCATATCATTTCTCATATATTTTGAATTATTAGAGTTTATTTGTGTCAGATACATTCGATATAGATGAATTCAAGCCAATTGTGATCGATTGTCACTTTGTGTTGATTGCATATTTTCGAAATCTATTGACATCAATTGAAGTCGAATCACATCATTTCTCATATATAAGGAATTATAAGAGTTTATTTGTGTCAGATACATCCGATATAGATAAATTCAAGCCAATTGTGATCGATTGTCATTTTGTGTTAATTGTATATTCTCGAAATCTATTGAAGTCAATTCAAGTCGAATCACATCATTCCTCATATATTTGGAATTATCAGAGTTTATTTTCATCAGATACATTCGATATACATGAATTGGAGCCAATTGTGATCGATTGTCACTTTGTGTTTATTGCATATTCTCGAAATCTATTGACATCAATTGAAGTCGAATCATATCATTTCTCATATATTTGGAATTATTAGAGTTTATTTGTGTCAGATACATTAGATATAGATGAATTCAAGCCAATTGTGATCGATTGTTATTTTGTGTTAGTTGTATATTCTCGATATCTATTGAAGTCAATTCAAGTCGAATCACATCATTCCTCATTTATATGGAATTATTAGAGTTCATTTATATCAGATACATCCGATATACATGAATTCAAGCCAATTGTGATCGATTGTCACTTTGTGTCATTTGTATATTCTCGAAATCTATTGACATCGATTGAAGTCGAATCACATCATAGCTCATATATTTGGAAGTATCAGAGTTTATTTGTATCAGATACATTCGATATACTTGAATTGAAGCCAATTGTGATCGATTGTCACTTTGTGTTAATTGTATATTCTCAAAATCTATTGACATCGATTGAAGTCGAATCACATCATATCTCATATATTTGGAAGTATCAGAGTTTATTTGTATCAGATACATTCGATATACATGAATTGAAGCCAATTGTGATCGATTGTCACTTTGTGTTGATTGCATATTTTCGAAATCTATTGACATCAATTGAAGTCGAATCATATCATTTCTCATATATTTGGAATTATTAGAGTTTATTTGTGTCAGATACATTCGATATAGATAAATTCAAGCCAATGGTGATCGATTGTTAATTTGTGTTAGTTGTATATTCTCGAAATCTATTGAAGTCAATTCAAGTCGAATCACATCATTCCTCATATATTTGGAATTATCAGAGTTTATTTTCATCAGATACATTCGATATACATGAATTGGAGCCAATTGTGATCGATTGTCACTTTGTGTTTATTGCATATTCTCGAAATCTATTGACATCAATTGAAGTCGAATCATATCATTTCTTATATATTTGGAATTATTAGAGTTTATTTGTGTCAGATACATTAGATATAGATGAATTCAAGCCAATTATGATCGATTGTTATTTTGTGTTAGTTGTATATTCTCGATATCTATTGAAGTCAATTCAAGTCGAATCACATCATTCCTCATTTATATGGAATTATTAGAGTTCATTTATATCAGATACATCCGATATACATGAATTCAAGCCAATTGTGATCGATTGTCACTTTGTGTCAATTGTATATTCTCGAAATCTATTGACATCGATTGAAGTCGAATCACATCATAGCTCATATATTTGGAAGTATCAGAGTTTATTTGTATCAGATACATTCGATATACTTGAATTGAAGCCAATTGTGATCGATTGTCACTTTGTGTTAATTGTATATTCTCAAAATCTATTGACATCGATTGAAGTCGAATCACATCATATCTCATATATTAGGAAGTATCAGAGTTTATTTGTATCAGATACATTCGATATACATGAATTTAAGCCAATTGTGATCGATTGTCACTTTGTGTTGATTGCATATTTTCGAAATCTATTGACATCAATTGAAGTCGAATCACATCATTTCTCATATATAAGGAATTATTAGAGTTTATTTGTGTCAGATACATCCGATATAGATGAATTCAAGCCAATTGTGATCGATTGTCACTTTGTGGTGATTGCATATTCTCGAAATCTATTGACATCAATTGAAGTCGAATCACATCATTCCTCATATATCTGGAATTATTAGAGTGTATTTGTGTCAGATACATTAGATATAGATGAATTCAAGCCAATTGTGATAGATTGTCAATTTGTGTTGATTGCACATTCTCGAAATCTATTGACATCAACTGAAGTCGAATCACATCATTTCTCATATATAAGGAATTATTAGAGTTTCTTTGTGTCAGATACATCCGATATAGATGAATTCAAGCCAATTGTGATCGATTGTAACTTTGTGTTGATTGCATATTCTCGAAATCTATTGACATTGATTGGAGTCGAATCACATCATTCCTCATATATTTGGAGTTATTAGAGTTTATTTGTATCAGATACATTCGATATAGATGAATTCAAGCCAATTGTGATCGATTGTTATTTTGTGTTAGTTGTATATTCTCGATATCTATTGAAGTCAATTCAAGTCGAATCACATCATTCCTCATTTATATGGAATTATTAGAGTTCATTTATATCAGATACATCCGATATACATGAATTCAAGCCAATTGTGATCGATTGTCACTTTGTGTCATTTGTATATTCTCGAAATCTATTGACATCGATTGAAGTCGAATCACATCATAGCTCATATATTTGGAAGTATCAGAGTTTATTTGTATCAGATACATTCGATATACTTGAATTGAAGCCAATTGTGATCGATTGTCACTTTGTGTTAATTGTATATTCTCAAAATCTATTGACATCGATTGAAGTCGAATCACATCATATCTCATATATTTGGAAGTATCAGAGTTTATTTGTATCAGATACATTCGATATACATGAATTGAAGCCAATTGTGATCGATTGTCACTTTGTGTTGATTGCATATTTTCGAAATCTATTGACATCAATTGAAGTCGAATCATATCATTTCTCATATATTTGGAATTATTAGAGTTTATTTGTGTCAGATACATTCGATATAGATAAATTCAAGCCAATGGTGATCGATTGTTAATTTGTGTTAGTTGTATATTCTCGAAATCTATTGAAGTCAATTCAAGTCGAATCACATCATTCCTCATATATTTGGAATTATCAGAGTTTATTTTCATCAGATACATTCGATATACATGAATTGGAGCCAATTGTGATCGATTGTCACTTTGTGTTTATTGCATATTCTCGAAATCTATTGACATCAATTGAAGTCGAATCATATCATTTCTTATATATTTGGAATTATTAGAGTTTATTTGTGTCAGATACATTAGATATAGATGAATTCAAGCCAATTATGATCGATTGTTATTTTGTGTTAGTTGTATATTCTCGATATCTATTGAAGTCAATTCAAGTCGAATCACATCATTCCTCATTTATATGGAATTATTAGAGTTCATTTATATCAGATACATCCGATATACATGAATTCAAGCCAATTGTGATCGATTGTCACTTTGTGTCAATTGTATATTCTCGAAATCTATTGACATCGATTGAAGTCGAATCACATCATAGCTCATATATTTGGAAGTATCAGAGTTTATTTGTATCAGATACATTCGATATACTTGAATTGAAGCCAATTGTGATCGATTGTCACTTTGTGTTAATTGTATATTCTCAAAATCTATTGACATCGATTGAAGTCGAATCACATCATATCTCATATATTAGGAAGTATCAGAGTTTATTTGTATCAGATACATTCGATATACATGAATTTAAGCCAATTGTGATCGATTGTCACTTTGTGTTGATTGCATATTTTCGAAATCTATTGACATCAATTGAAGTCGAATCACATCATTTCTCATATATAAGGAATTATTAGAGTTTATTTGTGTCAGATACATCCGATATAGATGAATTCAAGCCAATTGTGATCGATTGTCACTTTGTGGTGATTGCATATTCTCGAAATCTATTGACATCAATTGAAGTCGAATCACATCATTCCTCATATATCTGGAATTATTAGAGTGTATTTGTGTCAGATACATTAGATATAGATGAATTCAAGCCAATTGTGATAGATTGTCAATTTGTGTTGATTGCACATTCTCGAAATCTATTGACATCAACTGAAGTCGAATCACATCATTTCTCATATATAAGGAATTATTAGAGTTTCTTTGTGTCAGATACATCCGATATAGATGAATTCAAGCCAATTGTGATCGATTGTAACTTTGTGTTGATTGCATATTCTCGAAATCTATTGACATTGATTGGAGTCGAATCACATCATTCCTCATATATTTGGAGTTATTAGAGTTTATTTGTATCAGATACATTCGATATAGATGAATTCAAGCCAATTGTGATCGATTGTTATTTTGTGTTAGTTGTATATTCTCGATATCTATTGAAGTCAATTCAAGTCGAATCACATCATTCCTCATTTATATGGAATTATTAGAGTTCATTTATATCAGATACATCCGATATACATGAATTCAAGCCAATTGTGATCGATTGTCACTTTGTGTCAATTGTATATTCTCGAAATCTATTGACATCGATTGAAGTCGAATCACATCATAGCTCATATATTTGGAAGTATGAGAGTTTATTTGTATCAGATACATTTGATATACTTGAATTAAAGCCAATTGTGATCGATTGTCACTTTGTGTTAATTGTATATTCTCGAAATCTATTGACATCGATTGAACTCGAATCACATCATATCGCATATATTTGGAAGTATCAGAGTTTATTTGTAACAGATACATTCGATATACATGAATTGAAGCCAATTGTGATCGATTGTCACTTTGTGTTGATTGCATTGTCACACACATGTCACATGTTGATTGCATATTTTCGAAATCCATTGACATCAATTGAAATCGAATCACATCATTTCTCATATATAAGGAATTATTAGAGTTTATTTATGTCAGATACATCCGATATAGATGAATTCAAGCCAATTGTGATCGATTTCCATTTTGTGTTAATTGTATATTCTCGAAATCTATTGAAGTCAATTCAAGTCGAATCACATCATTCCTTATATATTTGGAATTATTAGAGTTCATTTGTATCAGATTCATTTGATATACATGAATTGGGGCCAATTGTGATCGATTGTTATTTTGTGTTAGTTGTATATTCTCGATATCTATTGAAGTCAATTCAAGTCGAATCACATCATTCCTCATTTATATGGAATTATTAGAGTTCATTTATATCAGATACATCCGATATACATGAATTCAAGCCAATTGTGATCGATTGTCACTTTGTGTCAATTGTATATTCTCGAAATCTATTGACATCGATTGAAGTCGAATCACATCATAGCTCATATATTTGGAAGTATCAGAGTTTATTTGTATCAGATACATTCGATATACTTGAATTGAAGCCAATTGTGATCGATTGTCACTTTGTGTTAATTGTATATTCTCAAAATCTATTGACATCGATTGAAGTCGAATCACATCATATCTCATATATTTGGAAGTATCAGAGTTTATTTGTATCAGATACATTCGATATACATGAATTTAAGCCAATTGTGATCGATTGTCACTTTGTGTTGATTGCATATTTTCGAAATCTATTGACATCAATTGAAGTCGAATCACATCATTTCTCATATATAAGGAATTATTAGAGTTTATTTGTGTCAGATACATCCGATATAGATGAATTCAAGCCAATTGTGATCGATTGTCACTTTGTGGTGATTGCATATTCTCGAAATCTATTGACATCAATTGAAGTCGAATCACATCATTCCTCATATATCTGGAATTATTAGAGTGTATTTGTGTCAGATACATTAGATATAGATGAATTCAAGCCAATTGTGATAGATTGTCAATTTGTGTTGATTGCACATTCTCGAAATCTATTGACTTCAATTGAAGTCGAATCACATCATTTCTCATATATAAGGAATTATTAGAGTTTATTTGTGTCAGATACATCCGATATAGATGAATTCAAGCCAATTGTGATCGATTGTAACTTTGTGTTGATTGCATATTTCCGAAATCTATTGACATCAATTGAAGTCGAATCACATCATTTCTCATATATAAGGAATTATTAGAGTTTATTTGTGTCAGATACATCCGATATAGATGAATTCAAGCCAATTGTGATCGATTGTAACTTTGTGTTGATTGCATATTCTCGAAATCTATTGACATTGATTGGAGTCGAATCACATCATTCCTCATATATTTGGAGTTATTAGAGTTTATTTGTATCAGATACATTCGATATAGATGAATTCAAGCCAATTGTGATCGATTGTTATTTTGTGTTAGTTGTATATTCTCGATATCTATTGAAGTCAATTCAAGTCGAATCACATCATTCCTCATTTATATGGAATTATTAGAGTTCATTTATATCAGATACATCCGATATACATGAATTCAAGCCAATTGTGATCGATTGTCACTTTGTGTCAATTGTATATTCTCGAAATCTATTGACATCGATTGAAGTCGAATCACATCATAGCTCATATATTTGGAAGTATGAGAGTTTATTTGTATCAGATACATTTGATATACTTGAATTAAAGCCAATTGTGATCGATTGTCACTTTGTGTTAATTGTATATTCTCGAAATCTATTGACATCGATTGAACTCGAATCACATCATATCGCATATATTTGGAAGTATCAGAGTTTATTTGTAACAGATACATTCGATATACATGAATTGAAGCCAATTGTGGTCGATTGTCACTTTGTGTTGATTGCATTGTCACACACATGTCACATGTTGATTGCATATTTTCGAAATCCATTGACATCAATTGAAATCGAATCACATCATTTCTCATATATAAGGAATTATTAGAGTTTATTTATGTCAGATACATCCGATATAGATGAATTCAAGCCAATTGTGATCGATTTTCATTTTGTGTTAATTGTATATTCTCGAAATCTATTGAAGTCAATTCAAGTCGAATCACATCATTCCTTATATATTTGGAATTATTAGAGTTCATTTGTATCAGATTCATTTGATATACATGAATTGGGGCCAATTGTGATCGATTGTTATTTTGTGTTAGTTGTATATTCTCGATATCTATTGAAGTCAATTCAAGTCGGATCACATCATTCCTCATTTATATGGAATTATTAGAGTTCATTTATATCAGATACATCCGATATACATGAATTCAAGCCAATTGTGATCGATTGTCACTTTGTGTCAATTGTATATTCTCGAAATCTATTGACATCGATTGAAGTCGAATCACATCATAGCTCATATATTTGGAAGTATCAGAGTTTATTTGTATCAGATACATTCGATATACTTGAATTGAAGCCAATTGTGATCGATTGTCACTTTGTGTTAATTGTATATTCTCAAAATCTATTGACATCGATTGAAGTCGAATCACATCATATCTCATATATTTGGAAGTATCAGAGTTTATTTGTATCAGATACATTCGATATACATGAATTTAAGCCAATTGTGATCGATTGTCACTTTGTGTTGATTGCATATTTTCGAAATCTATTGACATCAATTGAAGTCGAATCACATCATTTCTCATATATAAGGAATTATTAGAGTTTATTTGTGTCAGATACATCCGATATAGATGAATTCAAGCCAATTGTGATCGATTGTCACTTTGTGGTGATTGCATATTCTCGAAATCTATTGACATCAATTGAAGTCGAATCACATCATTCCTCATATATCTGGAATTATTAGAGTGTATTTGTGTCAGATACATTAGATATAGATGAATTCAAGCCAATTGTGATAGATTGTCAATTTGTGTTGATTGCACATTCTCGGAATCTATTGACTTCAATTGAAGTCGAATCACATCATTTCTCATATATAAGGAATTATTAGAGTTTATTTGTGTCAGATACATCCGATATAGATGAATTCAAGCCAATTGTGATCGATTGTAACTTTGTGTTGATTGCATATTTCCGAAATCTATTGACATCAATTGAAGTCGAATCACATCATTTCTCATATATATGAATTATTAGAGTTTATTTGTGTCAGATACATCCGATATAGAAGAGTTCAAGCCAATTGTGATCGATTTTCATTTTGTGTTAATTGTATATTCTCGAAATCTATTGAAGTCAATTCAAGTCGAATCACATCATTCCTTATATATTTGGAATTATTAGAGTTTATTTGTATCGGATACATTCGATATACATGAATTGAAGCCAATTGTGATCGATTGTCATTTTGTGTTAATTGTATATTCTCGAAATCTATTGAAGTCAATTGGAGTCGAATCACATCATTTCTCATATATAAGGAATTATTAGAGTTTATTTATGTCAGATACATTCGATATACATGAATTGAAGCCAATTGTGATAGATTGTCACTTTGTGTTGATTGCATATTCTCGAAATCTATTGACATCAATTGGAGTCGAATCACATCATTTCTCATATATTTGGAAATATTAGAGTTTATTTGTATCAGGTACATTCGATATACATGAATTGAAGCCAATTGTGATCGATTTTCACTTTGTGTTGATTGCATATTCTCGAAATCTATCGACATCAATTGAAGTCGAATCACATCATTTCTCATATATATGGAATCATTAGAGTTTATTTGTGTCAGATACATTCGATATAGATGAATTCAAGCCAATTGTGATCGATTGTCATTTTTTGTTAATCGTATATTCTCGGAATCTATTGAAGTCAATTCAAGTCGAATTACATCATTCCTAATATTTTTGGAATTATTAGAGTTCATTTATATCAGATACATCCAATATACATGAATTCAAGCCAATCGTGATCGATTGTCAATTTGTGTTAATTGTATATTCTCGAAATCTATTGACATCGATTGAAATCGAATCACATCATATCTCATATATTTGGAAGTATCAGAGTTTATTTGTATCAGATACATTCGATATACATGAATTGAAGCCAATTGTGATCGATTGTCACTTTGTGTTGATTGCATATTTTCGAAATCTATTGACATCAATTGAAGTCGAACCACATCATTTCTTATATATCTGGAATTATTAGAGTTTATTTGTGTCAGATACATTCGATATAGATGAATTCAAGCCAATTGTGATCGATTGTCTCTTTGTGGTGATTGCATATTTCCGAAATCTATTGACATTGATTGGAGTCGAATCACATCATTTCTCATATATTTGGATGTATTCGAAATCATTTGTGTCAGATTCATTCGATATACATGAATTGAAGCCAATTGCGATCGATTGTCATTTTGTGTTAATTGTATATTCTCGAAATCTATTGAAGTCAATTCAAGTCGAATCACATCATTCCTCATATATTTGGAATTATTAGAGTTTATTTGTGTCAGATACATTCGATATACATGAATTGAAGCCTATTGTCATCGATATTCACTTTGTGTTGATTGCATATTCTCGAAATCTATTGACATCAATTGAAGTCGAATCACATCATTTCTCATATATCTGGAATTATTTGAGTTTATTTGTGTCAGATAGATTCGATATAGATGAATTCAAACCAATTGTGATCGATTGTCACTTTGTGTTGATTGCATATTCTCGAAATCTATTGACATTGATTGGAGTCGAATCATATCATTCCTCATATATTTGGAATTATTAGAGTTTATTTGTATCAGATACATTCGATATACATGAATTGAAGCCTATTGTCATCGATATTCACTTTGTGTTGATTGCATATTCTCGAAATCTATTGACATCAATTGAAGTCGAATCACATCATTTCTCATATATCTGGAATTATTTGAGTTTATTTGTGTCAGATAGATTCGATATAGATGAATTCAAACCAATTGTGATCGATTGTCTCTTTGTGGTGATTGCATATTTCCGAAATCTATTGACATTGATTGGAGTCGAATCACATCATTTCTCATATATTTGGATGTATTCGAAATCATTTGTGTCAGATTCATTCGATATACATGAATTGAAGCCAATTGCGATCGATTGTCATTTTGTGTTAATTGTATATTCTCGAAATCTATTGAAGTCAATTCAAGTCGAATCACATCATTCCTCATATATTTGGAATTATTAGAGTTTATTTGTATCAGATACATTCGATATACATGAATTGAAGCCAATTGTGATCGATTGTCACTTTGTGTTAATTGTATATTCTCGAAATCTATTGACGTCTATTGATGTCAAACCACATCCTTCCTCATATATTTGGAATTATTAGAGTTTATTCGTATCAGATACATTCGATATACATGAATTGAAGCCAATTGTGATCGATTGTCACTTTGTGTTGATTGCATATTCTCGAAATCTATTGACATCAATTGGAGTCGAATCACATCATTTCTCATATATAAGGAATTATTAGAGTTTATTTATGTCAGATACATTCGATATACATGAATTGAAGCCAATTGTGATAGATTGTCACTTTGTGTTGATTGCATATTCTCGAAATCTATTGACATCAATTGGAGTCGAATCACATCATTTCTCATATATTTGGAAATATTAGAGTTTATTTGTATCAGGTACATTCGATATACATGAATTGAAGCCAATTGTGATCGATTTTCACTTTGTGTTGATTGCATATTCTCGAAATCTATCGACATCAATTGAAGTCGAATCACATCATTTCTCATATATATGGAATTATTAGAGTTTATTTGTGTCAGATACATTCGATATAGATGAATTCAAGCCAATCGTGATCGATTGTCAATTTGTGTTAATTGTATATTCTCGAAATCTATTGACATCGATTGAAATCGAATCACATCATATCTCATATATTTGGAAGTATCAGAGTTTATTTGTATCAGATACATTCGATATACATGAATTGAAGCCAATTGTGATCGATTGTCACTTTGTGTTGATTGCATATTTTCGAAATCTATTGACATCAATTGAAGTCGAACCACATCATTTCTTATATATCTGGAATTATTAGAGTTTATTTGTGTCAGATACATTCGATATAGATGAATTCAAGCCAATTGTGATCGATTGTCACTTTGTGGTGATTGCATATTTCCGAAATCTATTGACATCAATTGAAGTCAAATCACATCATTTCTCATATATAAGGAATTATTAGAATTTATTTGTGTCAGATACATTCGATATACATGAACTCAAGCCAATTGTGATCGATTGTCACTTTGTGTTAATTGTATATTCTCGAAATCTATTGACATCGATTGAAATCGATTCACATCATATCTCATATATTTGGAAGTATCAGAGTTTATTTGTATCAGATACATTCGATATACATGAATTGAAGCCGATTACGATCGATTGTCACTTTGTGTTGATTGCATATTTTGGAAGTCTATTGAAATCGATTGAGGTCCATTCACATAATTGCGCATATATTAGGATGTATTAGAGTATATTTGGGTCGATTATCACTTTGTGTTGATTGCATATTCTCGAAATCTACTGACATCAATTCGAGTCGAATCACATCATTCCTCATATATTTGGAATTATTAGAGTTTATTTGTATCAGATTCATTCGATATACATGAATTGGGGCCAAATGAGATCGACAGTGATATATAGTTGGTTACAAAAGATAGCGAAGTTTATATGTATATTTTTCCGGTTATTCTTGAACGAAGTAACAGAAAATTGCACGTTTTATGTTGCGTCGTAACGCGAGTGATATTTTGATTACTCAGGTAAATCGTAATTTTGCCCGTTTGTAAGGTTAAGATTATTTATGAGTTGATAAGTGAGAGAGAATCGTTAAGTTGATTTAGATATAGTTCGTTAGTTTTAACGCGTACTGTATGTTTTGTTTCTGTTTACTGTGGATTCTTCTTTCTCACTGTTCTGTACTGTGTTACTTTCTGCTCTCTTACTGTCTCGTGCATGAATGTTAAATTTTATTTATATTGGCTTAAATGGGGGTTACAAGTATCCCAATATCGTGGTAATATTTTGTGTTAATTGCCGTGAAGCATTAAAAAGAATCTATATTTTTCAAACAGATTTTTTGAAATTTCTCTTTTGTTTGTATAAGGGTTAACCAGATGAACTTGGAATAGTTTGTAAAAGTATAATGAAGGTTTTCAAAAGTTTTCAATAGTAATTGCTTTTGTGTTTATTTGAGAGAAAGTTATTAGTGACACTTTAGAAATTTAACGATTGGTCTCTTGCGGAGAGAGTTATTTATTAGGGGTTTAAAGGTACAAAGGACATTCGACATTTGTCATTGTCTGAAAATTCATAAAATTCTGAAAGTCTTAACGATTATGGTATTTACAGTATGTTGAATCGCAACATTCTCCCGCCGGAAATGAAGTCTCTGCTTCATTTAAGAAAGAAAGCGCGATAGCGGAAAAAATAGGACAAGAAAGATAGAAAGTATTTAATTATAGATAAGGGTAAAATTAAACTAAAGTTATTTTAACCTAGACATAAATTACAACTAACAAAGTCGCAACTGCTAATTGAGGTGGATTAGCAAGTTGCTAATGATTAACATGTTTCCATGGTAAATTATGACCCTCGCAAGACACGGTGTCTTGTTTGGGGAGTGGACACAGCTTAGTTATAGCCCTAGTAGTTTCGCCTGTTTTAGTTTTTAGGCGTACGACCCTGACTTTTCCGTCAGGTCCGCTTATGGCCTCAATGACTCTTGCCATAGGCCAATTAAGAGGTGGAACGTTTTCTTCCTTCAAAAGGACGAGATCATTTGTTTGTAGATTCTCATAAGTTTTAAGCCATTTTGGTCTATTCTGCAGTCTATTCAAATAGTCCACAGACCACCTTTTCCAAAACAGTTGCTGAGTTTTCGCACATTGCTGCCAAAATTTTAGTCTGTTTTCTGGTGCATGTGTTAAATCCTTCTCTGGGTAGGCTGTTAGACTTGATCCGATCAGGAAATGACCAGGAGTGAGATATTGAAAATCTGAAGGATCGTTAGATAAGGCACTCAACGGCCGTGAGTTTAATATTGCTTCGATTTGACTAAGAATAGTTGAGAATTGTTCGAATGTTAGTTTTGTGAAGCCGATGAGTCTTGCGATGTGATACTTGGCGCTTTTAATAGCAGCCTCCCAATTTCCTCCCCAATGTGGAGATCTTGGTGGAATAAATTTCCATTGTGTCTCGTTTTGAGTCAGATAATTTTGTATAGCATCGCTGAATTCGTTCTTCTGAAAGTGTTTATAAAGTTCTCTCAACTGATTTCTAGCTCCAAGAAAGTTTGTTGCGTTGTCTGAGTATATGACAGTGGGGTTGTCAGGGATACCTTTCTTTCCTCAGGTACGTTGACGAGATTCTTATTAATCTCGTATTGGGGGAAACCTGAACTGAACTCATTGAGGAATTTGGGACCATTAAACCACATGGAGTAGATTTCAGGTGTGAATTTTCCGCGCGACAGCAGGTCAGCGGGATTATCGCTTGATCCTACGTGCCGCCACTGGAAATTTGTTGTTAGCGCTTGTATTTTCGCTACTCTGTTTGATACGAATGTCGACCATCGACTTGGGTGGCTTTTGCACCAACACAGTGCAATTTGAGAGTCCGTCCATAAGTTAACTAAGTTTATGTCGACTTTAGGTTCCAAAATGTTTTTGACTCCTTGAGTCAGGTTCGCGGATAATAGCATTCCACAGAGTTCAAGTCTGGGAATTGTGATAGTTTTCAGAGGTGCGACGCGTGATTTTGCTGATATCAGCACACATGAAACTGTTTTATCAGTGTAGATAGTTCTAATGTAGACACATGCGCCGTACGCTTCAGTACTCGCATCTGAAAAGGAGTGAAGTTCGATTTTGCTTATTTCTTTGTTATTGAAGATAAGACGAGGAATTTTTAAGTCCTTGATTTGGCAGATGGTGCTTAGAAATTCTTGCCATCTCCTATTTATTTCTTTGTCGGTGATCTTATCATCCCAGTTGCACTTTAATTTCCAGATTTTCTGTATTAGCATTTTTCCCTTAACGATAGCGGGGTTTACAAACCCCAGAGGATCGTAGCACTGTGAAATGTGTGATAAGATATTTCTCTTGGTGATATTGTCCTCACTGACGAGTTCAGTGGGTACCGATATTTGGAACTCATCACTTATGGGATTCCATTTTACGCCTAAGACTTTAGACGGAGATTGATCTAAATTTATGTCAAATTCAGTTATTCGAGTCTGCGATATCTTTTTTAGAAAGGTTTGAGAGTTAGATCCCCACTTGTGCAAGTGGAAACCAGCTGGTTCAAGCATTGATTTAAGTTCCAAATAGAGTTTTTCAAGGGATTCGGTTAAATCACACCCTGTTAAAATGTCGTCTACATACGTCTGCGTAAGAACAGCGTCGGAGGCTAGAGGGAGATTTTTATTGGTACTTGCAATCTCATTCAGAACTCTCGTTGAGAGGAATGGACTACAATTCATACCGTAAGTTATTGTTTGTAATTCAATGCATTTTAATGGTTCTTTTGCTGAGTCTCTCCACAAAATATTTTGGAGGAATAGGTCTTTGGGATTTATTCGAATTTGTCTGAACATTTTCTCCAAATCAACTATCAACGCGTATTTGAAGGTTCTGAACCTACACAATATGTCGTATAGGTTGGATTGAGTTTGATAACCTTTGAGACAAATGTCGTTTAATGAATAACCAGAACTGGTTTTACAAGAAGCATCAAATACGACTCGCAGCTTAGCCGTAAATCGGTCTTGTCGATAAACTGGCAAGTGAGGGATAAAATATTTGTTTTCGCAACGTGAATTTTGCGACGATAGTGGTACATATTTCGCATGTCCTAGAGATAAGTATTCATGAATAAATTTCTTATATTCCGAATAGAGGTCGGGATTTTGGTGTAAGCGTTTTTCTAAAGAGAAAAATCTTCTTTTGGCAACTGCGAGGGAGTCACCTAACTTTTTGTGTTCTGTGACGGACTTTAACGGAATATCCACTTGGAAATGTCCGTTCGGGAGAATTTTAGTTGTGGTTTTGAAGATGAATTCTGACAGTTCATCTTCGGTTGATAGAGATTTTAGGTTTGGGAGTTCTTCGATCTCCCAGAATTTGCAGAGAGTGTTTTGTAATTCAGTGTCCGGGTTAGGGTCTTCGGTTTCACTGGCTACATGATACGAGATATTGTGATCGATTGTCATTTTGTGTTAATTGTATATTCTCGGAATCTATTGAAGTCAATATCACATCATTCCTCATTTATATGGAATTATTAGAGTTTATTTATATCAGATACATCCGATTTACATGAATTCAAGCCAATTGTGATCGATTGTCACTTTGTGTTAATTGTATATTCTCGAAATCTATTGACATCGATTGAAATCGAATCACATCATATCTCAAATATTTGGAAATATCGGAGTTTACTTGTATCAGATACATTCGATATACATGAATTGAAGCCAATTGCGATCGATTTTCACTTTGTGTTGATTGCATATTTTGGAAGTCTATTGAAATCGATTGAAGTCCATTCACATAATTGCGCATATATTAGGATGTATTAGGGTATATTTGGGTCGATTATCACTTTGTGTTGATTGCAAATTTTCCAAATCTATTGACATCAATTGAAGTCGAATCACATCAGTTCTCATATATAAGGAATTATTAGGGTTTATTTGTGTCAGATACATTCAATATACATGAATTGAAGCCTATTGTGATCGATTGTCACTTTGTGTTGAATGCATATTCTCGAAATCTACTGACATCAATTGGAGTCGAATCACATCATTTCTCATACATCTGGAATTATTAGAGTTTATTTGTATCAGATACATTCGATATACATGAATTGAAGCCAATTGTGATCGATTGTCATTTTGTGTTAATTGTATATTCTCGAAATCTATTGATGTCAATTCAAGTCGAATCACATCATTCCTCATATATTTGGAATTATTAAAGTTAAATTATATCAGATACATCTGATATACATGAATTAAAGCCAATTGTGATCGATTGTCACTTTGTGGTGATTGCATATTTCCGAAATCTATTGACATCAATTGAAGTCGAATTACATCATTTCTCATATATCTGGAATTATTAGAGTTTATTTGTGTCAGATACATTCGATATAGATGAATTCAAGCCAATTGTGATCGATTGTCATTTTGTGTTAATTGTAGATTCTCGAAATCTATTGAAGTCAATTCAAGTCGAATCACATAATTCCTCATATATTTGGAATTATTAGAGTTTATTTATATCGGATAAATCCGATATACATGAATTCAAGCCAATTGTGATCGATTGTCACTTTGTGTTAATTGTATATTCTAGAAATCTATTTACATCGATTGAAGTCGAATCACATCATATCTCATATATTTGGAAGTATCAGAGTTTATTTGTATCAGATACATTCGATATACATGAATTGAAGCCAATTGTGATCGATTGTCACTTTTTGTTGATTGCACATTCTCGAAATCTATTGACATCAATTGAAGTCGAATCACATCATTTCTCATATATCTGGAATTATTAGAGTTTATTTGTGTCTGATACATTCGATATAGATGAATTCAAGCCAATTGTGATCGAATGTCACTTTGTGGTGATTGCAAATTTCCGAAATCTATTGACATCAATTGAAGTCGAATCACATCATTTCTCATATATAAGGAATTATTAGACTTCATTTGTGTCAGATACATTCGATATACATGAATTGGAGCCAATTGTGATAGATTGTCACTTTGTGTTGATTGCATATTCTTGAAATCTATTGACATTGATTGAAGTCGAATCACATCATTCCTTATATATTTGGAATTATTAGAGTTCATTTATATCAGATACATCCGATATACATGAATTCAAGCCAATTGTGATCGATTGTCACTTTGTGTTGATTGCATATTTTCCAAATCTATTGACATCAATTGAAGTCGAATCACATCATTTCTCATATATCTGGAATTATTAGGGTTTATTTGTGTCAGATACATCCGATATACATGAATTCAAGCCAATTGTGATCGATTGTCACTTTGTGTTAATTGTATATTCTCGAAATCTATTGAAGTCGAATCACATCATTCCTCATATATTTGGCATTACTTGAGTTTATTTATATCAGATACATCCGATATACATGATTTCAAGCCAATTGTGATCGATTGTCACTTTGTGTTAACTGTATATTCTCGAAATCTATTGACATCGATTGAAATCGAATCACATCATATCTAATATATTTGGAAGTATCAGAGTTTATTTGTATCAGATACATTCGATATACATGAATTGAAGCCAATTGTGATCGATTGTCACTTTTTGTTGATTGCATATTCTCGAAATCTTTCGACATCAATTGAAGTCGAATCACATCATTTCTCATATATCTGGAATTATTAGAGTTTATTTGTGTCAGATACATTCGATATAGATGAAATTAAGCCAATTGTGATCGATTGTCATTTTGTGTTAATTGCATATTCTCGAAATCTATTGGAGTCGTATCACATCATTCCTCATATATTTGGCATTATTTGAGTTTATTTATATCAGATACATCCGATATACATGATTTCAAGCCAATTGTGATGGATTGTCACTTTGTGTTAACTGTATATTCTCGAAATCTATTGACATCGATTGAAATCGAATCACATCATATCTCATATATTTGGAAGTATCAGAGTTTATTAGTATCAGATACATTCGATATACATGAATTGAAGCCAATTGCGATCGAATTTCACTTTGTGTTGATTGCATATTTTGGAAGTCTATTGAAATCGATTGAAGTCCATTCACATAATTGCGCATCTATTAGGATGTGTTAGAGTATATTTGGGTCGATTATCACTTTGTGTTGATTGCATATTTTCCAAATCTATTGACATCGATTGGAGTCGAATCAAATCATTTCTCATATATTTGGGAATATTAGAGTTTATTTGTATCAGATACATTCGATATACATGAATTGAAGCCAATTGTGATCGATTGTCATTTTGTGTTAATTGTATATTCTCGAAATCTATTGATGTCAATTCAAGTCGAATCACATCATTCCTCATATATTTGGAATTATTAGAGTTTATTCATATCAGATACATCCGATATACATGAATTCAAGCCAATTGTGATCGATTGTCACTTTGTGGTGATTGCATATTTCCGAAATCTATTGAAGTCAATTCAACTCGAATCACATAATTCCTCATATATTAGGAATTATTAGAGTTTATTAATATCGGATAAATCCGATATACATGAATTCAAGCCAATTGTGATCGAATGTCACTTTGTGTTGATTGCATATTCTCGAAATCTACTGACATCAATTG
Organism: Diorhabda carinulata; assembly: GCF_026250575.1. Taxonomy (NCBI): domain Eukaryota; kingdom Metazoa; phylum Arthropoda; class Insecta; order Coleoptera; family Chrysomelidae; genus Diorhabda; species Diorhabda carinulata. The sequence continues at coordinate 3,629,969 of NC_079473.1, read as the reverse complement.
GAGTCGAATTACATCATTTCTCATATATTTGGAAATATTAGAGTTTATTTGTATCAGATACATTCGATATACATGAATTGAAGCCAATTGTGATCGATTGTCATTTTGTGTTAATTGTATATTCTCGAAATCTATTGATGTCAATTCAAGTCGAATCACATCATTCCTCATATATTTGGAAATATTAGAGTTAAATTATATCAGATACATCCGATATACATGAATTCAAGCCAATTGTGATCGATTGTCACTTTGTTGTGATTGCATATTTCCGAAATCTATTGACATCAATTGGAGTCGAATCACATCATTTCTCATATATTTGGAATTATTAGAGTTTATTCGTATCGGATACATTCGATATACATGAATTGAAGCCAATTGTGATCGATTGTCACTTTGTGTTGATTGCATATTCTCGAAATCTATTGACATCAATTGAAGTCGAATCACATCATTTCTCATATATCTGGAATTATTAGAGTTTATTTGTGTCAGATACATTCGATATAGATAAATTCAAGCCAATTGTGAACGATTGTCATTTTGTGTTAATTGTATATTTTCGAAATCTATTGACATCGATTGAAATCGAATCACATCATATCTCATATATTTGGAAGTAACAGAGTTTATTTGTATCAGATACATTCGATATACATGAATTGAAGCCAATTGCGATCGATTGTCACTTTGTGTTGATTGCATATTTTGGAAGTCTATTGAAATCGATTGAAGTCCATTCACATAATTGCGCATATATTAGGATGTATTAGAGTATATTTGGGTATATTGATTGCATATTCTCGAAATCTATTGACATTGATTGGAGTCGAATCACATCATTCCTCATATATTTGGAATTATTAGAGTTTATTTGTATCAGATTCATTCGATATACATGAATTGGGGCCAAATGAGATCGATTGTCACTTTGTGTTAATTGTATATTCTCGAAATGTATTGACGTCTAATGATGTCAAATCACATCCTTCCTCATATATTTGGAATTATTAGAGTTTATTCGTATCAGATACATTCGATATACATGAATTGAAGCCAATTGTGATCGATTGTCACTTTGTGTTGATTGCATCTTCTCGAAATCTATTGACATCAATTGGAGTCGAATCACATCATTTCTCATATATTTGGAATTATTAGAGTTTATTTGAGTCAGATACATTCGATATAGATGAATTTAAGCCAATTGTGATCGATTGTCACTTTGTGGTGATTGCATATTTCCGAAATCTATTGACATTGATTGGAGTCGAATCACATCATTCCTCATATATTTGGAATTATTAGAGTTTATTTGTATCATATTCATTCGATATACATGAATTGGGGCCAAATGAGATCGATTGTCACTTTGTGTAAATTGTATATTCTCGAAATGTATTGACGTCTAATGATGTCAAATCACATCCTTCCTCATATATTTGGAATTATTAGAGTTTATTCGTATCAGATACATTCGATATACATGAATTGAAGCCAATTGTGATCGATTGTCACTTTGTGTTGATTGCATATTCTCGAAATCTATTGACATCAATTGAAGTCGAATCACATCATTTCTCATATATCTGGAATTATTAGAGTTTATTTGAGTCAGATACATTCGATATAGATGAATTCAAGCCAATTGTGATCGATTGTCACTTTGTGGTGATTGCATATTTCCGAAATCTATTGACATCGATTGAAGTCGAATCACATCATATCTCATATATTTGGAAGTATCAGAGTTTATTTGTATCAGATACATTCGATATACCTGAATTGGGGCAAAATGAGATCGATTGTCACTTTGTGTTAATTGTATATTCTAGAAATCTATTGACATCGATTGAAGTCGAATCGCATCATATCTCATATATTTGGAAGTATCAGAGTTTATTTGTATCAGATACATTCGATATACATGAATTGAAGCCAATTGTGATCGATTGTCACTTTGTGTTGATTGCATATTCTCGAAATCTATTGACATCAATTGAAGTCGAATCACATCATTTCTCATATATCTGGAATTATTAGAGTTTATTTGTGTCAGATACATTCGATATACATGAATTGAAGCCAATTGTGATCGATTGTCATTTTTTGTTAATTGTATATTCTCGAAATCTATTGAAGTTAATTCAAGTCGAATCACATCATTCCTCATATATTTGGAATTATTAGAGTTTATTTATATCAGATACATCCGATATACATGAATTGAAGCCAATTGTGATCGATTGTCACTTTGTGTTGATTGTATATTCTAGAAATCTATTGACATCGATTGAAGTCGAATCACATCATATTTCATATATTTGGAAGTATCAGAGTTTATTTGTATCAGATACATTCGATATACATGAATTGAAGCCAATTGTGATCGATTGTCACTTTGTGTTGATTGCATATTTTCCAAATCTATTGACATCAATTGAAGTCGAATTACATCATTCCTCATATTCTTGCAATTATTAGAGTTCATTTGTATCAGATTCATTCGATATACATCAATTGGGGCCAAATGAGATCGATTGTCACTTTGTGTTAATTGTATATTCTCGAAATCTATTGACGTCTATTGATGTCAAATCACATCCTTCCCTATATATTTGGAATTATTAGAGTTAATTCACATCAGATACATTCGATATACATGAATTGGGGCCAATTGTGATCGATTGTCACTTTGTGTTGATTGCATATTTCCGAAATCTATTGACATCAATTGAAGCCGAATCACATCAATTCTCATATATAAGGAATTATTAGAGTTTATTTGTGTCAGATACATTCGATATACATGAATTGAAGCCAATTGTGATGGATTGTCACTTTGTGTTAATTGTATATTCTCGAAATCTATTGACGTCTATTGATGTCGAATCTCATCATTCCTCATATATTTGGAATTATTAGAGTTTATTTGTATCAGATTCATTCGATATACATGAATTGGGGCCAATTGTGATCGATTGTCACTTTGCGGTGATTGCATATTTCCGAAATCTATTGACATCAATTGAAGTCGAATCACATCAATTCTCATATATAAGGAATTATAAGAGTTTATTTGTGTCAGATACATTCGATATACATCAATTGAAGCCAATTGTGATAGATTGTCACTTTGTGTTGATTGCATATTCTCGAAGTCTATTGACATTGATTGGAGTCGAATCACATCATTCCTCATATATTTGGAATTATTAGAGTTTATTTGTATCAGATTCATTCGATATACATGATTTGGGGCCAAATGAGATCGATTGTCACTTTGTGTTAATTGTATATTCTCGAAATCTATTGACGTCTATTGATGTCAAATCACATCCTTCCTCATATATTTGGAATTATTAGAGTTAATTCGTATAAGATACATTCGATATACATCAATTGAAGCCAATTGTGATAGATTGTCACTTTGTGTTGATTGCATATTCTCGAAGTCTATTGACATTGATTGGAGTCGAATCACATCATTCCTCATATATTTGGAATTATTAGAGTTTATTTGTATCAGATTCATTCGATATACATGATTTGGGGCCAAATGAGATCGATTGTCACTTTGTGTTAATTGTATATTCGTGAAATCTATTGACGTCTATTGATGTCAAATCACATCCTTCCTCATATATTTGGAATTATTAGAGTTAATTCGTATAAGATACATTCGATACACATGAATTGAAGCCAATTGTGATCGATTGTCACTTTGTGTTGATTGCATATTCTCGAAATCTATTGACATCAATTGAAGTCGAATCACATCATTTCTCATATATCTGGAATTATTAGAGTGTATTTGTGTCAGATACATCAGATATAGATGAATTCAAGCCAATTGTGATAGATTGTCAATTTGTGTTGATTGCATATTCTCGAAATCTATTAACATTGTGGGGAGTCGAATCACATCATTCCTCATATATTTGGAATTATTAGAGTTTATTTGTATCAGATTCATTCGATTTACATGAATTGGGGCCAAATGAGATCGATTGTCACTTTGTGTTAATTGTATATTCTCGAAATCTATTGACGTCTATTGATGTCAAATCACATCCTTCCTCATATATTTGGAATTATTAGAGTTTATTCGTATCAGATACATTCAATATACATGAATTGAAGCCAATTGTGATAGATTGTCACTTTGTGTTAATTGTATATTCTCGAAATCTATTGACGTCTATTGATGTCGAATCACATCATTCCTCATATATTTGGATTTATTAGAGTTTATTTGTATCAGATTCATTCGATATACATGAATTGGGGCCAAATGAGATCGATTGTCACTTTGTGTTAATTGTATATTCTCGAAATCTATTGACGTCTATTGATGTCAAATCACATACTTCCCCATATATTTGGAATTATTAGATTTAATTCGCATCAGATACATTCGATATACATGAATTGGGGCCAATTGTGATCGATTGTCACTTTGTGTTGATTGCATATTTCCGAAATCTATTGACGTCTATTGATGTCGAATCACATCATTCCTCATATATTTGGAATTATTAGAGTTTATTTGTATCAGATTCATTCGATATACATGAATTGGGGCCAATTGTGATCGATTGTCACTTTGCGGTGATTGCATATTTCCGAAATCTATTGACATTAATTGAAGTCGAATCACATCAATTCTCATATATAAGGAATTATAAGAGTTTATTTGTGTCAGATACATTCGATATACATGAATTGAAGCCAATTGTGATAAATTGTCACTTTGTGTTGATTGCATATTCTCGAAATCTATTGACATTGATTGGAGTCGAATCACATCATTCCTCATATATTTGGAATTATTAGAGTTTATTTGTATCAGATTCATTCGAAATACATGATTTGGGGCCAAATGTGATCGATTGTCACTTTGTGTTAATTGTATATTCTCGAAATCGATTGACGTCTATTGATGTCAAATCACATCCTTCCTCATATATTTGGAATTATTAGACTTAATTCGTATAAGATACATTCGATACACATGAATTGAAGCCAATTGTGATCGATTGTCACTTTGTGTTGATTGCATATTCTCGAAATCTATTGACATCAATTGAAGTCGAATCACATCATTTCTCATATATCTGGAATTATTAGAGTGTATTTGTGTCAGATACATTAGATATAGATGAATTCAAGCCAATTGTGATAGATTGTCAATTTGTGTTGATTGCATATTCTCGAAATCTATTAACATTGTGGGGAGTCGAATCACATCATTCCTCATATATTTGGAATTATTAGAGTTTATTTGTATCAGATTCATTCGATATACATGAATTGGGGCCAAATGAGATCGATTGTCACTTTGTGTTAATTGTATAATCTCGAAATCTATTGACGTCTATTGATGTCGAATCACATCATTCCTCATATATTTGGATTTATTAGAGTTTATTTGTATCAGATTCATTCGAAATACATGATTTGGGGCCAAATGTGATCGATTGTCACTTTGTGTTAATTGTATATTCTCGAAATCTATTGACGTCTATTGATGTCAAATCACATCCTTCCTCATATATTTGGAATTATTAGAGTTAATTCGTATAAGATACATTCGATACACATGAATTGAAGCCAATTGTGATCGATTGTCACTTTGTGTTGATTGCATATTCTCGAAATCTATTGACATCAATTGAAGTCGAATCACATCATTTCTCATATATCTGGAATTATTAGAGTGTATTTGTGTCAGATACATTAGATATAGATGAATTCAAGCCAATTGTGACAGATTGTCAATTTGTGTTGATTGCATATTCTCGAAATCTATTAACATTGTGGGGAGTCGAATCACATCATTCCTCATATATTTGGAATTATTAGAGTTTATTTGTATGAGATTCATTCGATATACATGAATTGGGGCCAAATGAGATCGATTGTCACTTTGTGTTAATTGTATATTCTCGAAATCTATTGACGTCTTTTGATGTCAAATCACATCCTTCCTCATATATTTGGAATTATTAGAGTTTATTTGTATCAGATTCATTCGATATACATGATTTGGGGCCAAATGAGATCGATTGTCACTTTGTGTTAATTGTATATTCTCGAAATCTATTGACGTCTATTGATGTCAAATCACATCCTTCCTCATATATTTGGAATTATTAGAGTTAATTCGTATAAGATACATTCGATATACATCAATTGAAGCCAATTGTGATAGATTGTCACTTTGTGTTGATTGCATATTCTCGAAGTCTATTGACATTGATTGGAGTCGAATCACATCATTCCTCATATATTTGGAATTATTAGAGTTTATTTGTATCAGATTCATTCGATATACATGATTTGGGGCCAAATGAGATCGATTGTCACTTTGTGTTAATTGTATATTCTCGAAATCTATTGACGTCTATTGATGTCAAATCACATCCTTCCTCATATATTTGGAATTATTAGAGTTAATTCGTATAAGATACATTCGATATACATCAATTGAAGCCAATTGCGATAGATTGTCACTTTGTGTTGATTGCATATTCTCGAAGTCTATTGACATTGATTGGAGTCGAATCACATCATTCCTCATATATTTGGAATTATTAGAGTTTATTTGTATCAGATTCATTCGATATACATGATTTGGGGCCAAATGAGATCGATTGTCACTTTGTGTTAATTGTATATTCGAGAAATCTATTGACGTCTATTGATGTCAAATCACATCCTTCCTCATATATTTGGAATTATTAGAGTTAATTCGTATAAGATACATTCGATACACATGAATTGAAGCCAATTGTGATCGATTGTCACTTTGTGTTGATTGCATATTCTCGAAATCTATTGACATCAATTGAAGTCGAATCACATCATTTCTCATATATCTGGAATTGTTAGAGTGTATTTGTGTCAGATACATCAGATATAGATGAATTCAAGCCAATTGTGATAGATTGTCAATTTGTGTTGATTGCATATTCTCGAAATCTATTAACATTGTGGGGAGTCGAATCACATCATTCCTCATATATTTGGAATTATTAGAGTTTATTTGTATCAGATTCATTCGATATACATGATTTGGGGCCAAATGAGATCGATTGTCACTTTGTGTTAATTGTATATTCTCGAAATCTATTGACGTCTATTGATGTCAAATCACATCCTTCCTCATATATTTGGAATTATTAGAGTTAATTCGTATAAGATACATTCGATATACATCAATTGAAGCCAATTGTGATAGATTGTCACTTTGTGTTGATTGCATATTCTCGAAGTCTATTGACATTGATTGGAGTCGAATCACATCATTCCTCATATATTTGGAATTATAAGAGTTTATTTGTATCAGATTCATTCGATATACATGATTTGGGGCCAAATGAGATCGATTGTCACTTTGTGTTGATTGTATATTCTCGAAATCTATTGACGTCTATTGATGTCAAATCACATCCTTCCTCATATATTTGGAATTATTAGAGTTAATTCGTATAAGATACATTCGATATACATCAATTGAAGCCAATTGTGATAGATTGTCACTTTGTGTTGATTGCATATTCTCGAAGTCTATTGACATTGATTGGAGTCGAATCACATCATTCCTCATATATTTGGAATTATTAGAGTTTATTTGTATCAGATTCATTCGATATACATGATTTGGGGCCAAATGAGATCGATTGTCACTTTGTGTTAATTGTATATTCGAGAAATCTATTGACGTCTATTGATGTCAAATCACATCCTTCCTCATATATTTGGAATTATTAGAGTTAATTCGTATAAGATACATTCGATACACATGAATTGAAGCCAATTGTGATCGATTGTCACTTTGTGTTGATTGCATATTCTCGAAATCTATTGACATCAATTGAAGTCGAATCACATCATTTCTCATATATCTGGAATTGTTAGAGTGTATTTGTGTCAGATACATCAGATATAGATGAATTCAAGCCAATTGTGATAGATTGTCAATTTGTGTTGATTGCATATTCTCGAAATCTATTAACATTGTGGGGAGTCGAATCACATCATTCCTCATATATTTGGAATTATTAGAGTTTATTTGTATCAGATTCATTCGATTTACATGAATTGGGGCCAAATGAGATCGATTGTCACTTTGTGTTAATTGTATATTCTCGAAATCTATTGACGTCTATTGATGTCAAATCACATACTTCCCCATATATTTGGAATTATTAGAGTTAATTCGCATCAGATACATTCGATATACATGAATTGGGGCCAATTGTGATCGATTGTCACTTTGTGTTGATTGCATATTTCCGAAATCTATTGACGTCTATTGATGTCGAATCACATCATTCCTCATATATTTGGAATTATTAGAGTTTATTTGTATCAGATTCATTCGATATACATGAATTGGGGCCAATTGTGATCGATTGTCACTTTGCGGTGATTGCATATTTCCGAAATCTATTGACATTAATTGAAGTCGAATCACATCAATTCTCATATATAAGGAATTATAAGAGTTTATTTGTGTCAGATACATTCGATATACATGAATTGAAGCCAATTGTGATAAATTGTCACTTTGTGTTGATTGCATATTCTCGAAGTCTATTGACATTGATTGGAGTCGAATCACATCATTCCTCATATATTTGGAATTATTAGAGTTTATTTGTATCAGATTCATTCGATATACATGATTTGGGGCCAAATGAGATCGATTGTCACTTTGTGTTAATTGTATATTCTCGAAATCTATTGACGTCTATTGATGTCAAATCACATCCTTCCTCATATATTTGGAATTATTAGAGTTAATTCGTATAAGATACATTCGATATACATCAATTGAAGCCAATTGTGATAGATTGTCACTTTGTGTTGATTGCATATTCTCGAAGTCTATTGACATTGATTGGAGTCGAATCACATCATTCCTCATATATTTGGAATTATTAGAGTTTATTTGTATCAGATTCATTCGATATACATGATTTGGGGCCAAATGAGATCGATTGTCACTTTGTGTTAATTGTATATTCTCGAAATCTATTGACGTCTATTGATGTCAAATCACATCCTTCCTCATATATTTGGAATTATTAGAGTTAATTCGTATAAGATACATTCGATATACATCAATTGAAGCCAATTGTGATAGATTGTCACTTTGTGTTGATTGCATATTCTCGAAGTCTATTGACATTGATTGGAGTCGAATCACATCATTCCTCATATATTTGGAATTATTAGAGTTTATTTGTATCAGATTCATTCGATATACATGATTTGGGGCCAAATGAGATCGATTGTCACTTTGTGTTAATTGTATATTCGAGAAATCTATTGACGTCTATTGATGTCAAATCACATCCTTCCTCATATATTTGGAATTATTAGAGTTAATTCGTATAAGATACATTCGATACACATGAATTGAAGCCAATTGTGATCGATTGTCACTTTGTGTTGATTGCATATTCTCGAAATCTATTGACATCAATTGAAGTCGAATCACATCATTTCTCATATATCTGGAATTGTTAGAGTGTATTTGTGTCAGATACATCAGATATAGATGAATTCAAGCCAATTGTGATAGATTGTCAATTTGTGTTGATTGCATATTCTCGAAATCTATTAACATTGTGGGGAGTCGAATCACATCATTCCTCATATATTTGGAATTATTAGAGTTTATTTGTATCAGATTCATTCGATTTACATGAATTGGGGCCAAATGAGATCGATTGTCACTTTGTGTTAATTGTATATTCTCGAAATCTATTGACGTCTATTGATGTCAAATCACATACTTCCCCATATATTTGGAATTATTAGAGTTAATTCGCATCAGATACATTCGATATACATGAATTGGGGCCAATTGTGATCGATTGTCACTTTGTGTTGATTGCATATTTCCGAAATCTATTGACGTCTATTGATGTCGAATCACATCATTCCTCATATATTTGGAATTATTAGAGTTTATTTGTATCAGATTCATTCGATATACATGAATTGGGGCCAATTGTGATCGATTGTCACTTTGCGGTGATTGCATATTTCCGAAATCTATTGACATTAATTGAAGTCGAATCACATCAATTCTCATATATAAGGAATTATAAGAGTTTATTTGTGTCAGATACATTCGATATACATGAATTGAAGCCAATTGTGATAAATTGTCACTTTGTGTTGATTGCATATTCTCGAAGTCTATTGACATTGATTGGAGTCGAATCACATCATTCCTCATATATTTGGAATTATTAGAGTTTATTTGTATCAGATTCATTCGATATACATGATTTGGGGCCAAATGAGATCGATTGTCACTTTGTGTTAATTGTATATTCTCGAAATCTATTGACGTCTATTGATGTCAAATCACATCCTTCCTCATATATTTGGAATTATTAGAGTTAATTCGTATAAGATACATTCGATATACATCAATTGAAGCCAATTGTGATAGATTGTCACTTTGTGTTGATTGCATATTCTCGAAGTCTATTGACATTGATTGGAGTCGAATCACATCATTCCTCATATATTTGGAATTATTAGAGTTTATTTGTATCAGATTCATTCGATATACATGATTTGGGGCCAAATGAGATCGATTGTCACTTTGTGTTAATTGTATATTCGAGAAATCTATTGACGTCTATTGATGTCAAATCACATCCTTCCTCATATATTTGGAATTATTAGAGTTAATTCGTATAAGATACATTCGATACACATGAATTGAAGCCAATTGTGATCGATTGTCACTTTGTGTTGATTGCATATTCTCGAAATCTATTGACATCAATTGAAGTCGAATCACATCATTTCTCATATATCTGGAATTGTTAGAGTGTATTTGTGTCAGATACATCAGATATAGATGAATTCAAGCCAATTGTGATAGATTGTCAATTTGTGTTGATTGCATATTCTCGAAATCTATTAACATTGTGGGGAGTCGAATCACATCATTCCTCATATATTTGGAATTATTAGAGTTTATTTGTATCAGATTCATTCGATTTACATGAATTGGGGCCAAATGAGATCGATTGTCACTTTGTGTTAATTGTATATTCTCGAAATCTATTGACGTCTATTGATGTCAAATCACATACTTCCCCATATATTTGGAATTATTAGAGTTAATTCGCATCAGATACATTCGATATACATGAATTGGGGCCAATTGTGATCGATTGTCACTTTGTGTTGATTGCATATTTCCGAAATCTATTGACGTCTATTGATGTCGAATCACATCATTCCTCATATATTTGGAATTATTAGAGTTTATTTGTATCAGATTCATTCGATATACATGAATTGGGGCCAATTGTGATCGATTGTCACTTTGCGGTGATTGCATATTTCCGAAATCTATTGACATTAATTGAAGTCGAATCACATCAATTCTCATATATAAGGAATTATAAGAGTTTATTTGTGTCAGATACATTCGATATACATGAATTGAAGCCAATTGTGATAAATTGTCACTTTGTGTTGATTGCATATTCTCGAAATCTATTGACATTGATTGGAGTCGAATCACATCATTCCTCATATATTTGGAATTATTAGAGTTTATTTGTATCAGATTCATTCGAAATACATGATTTGGGGCCAAATGTGATCGATTGTCACTTTGTGTTAATTGTATATTCTCGAAATCTATTGACGTCTATTGATGTCAAATCACATCCTTCCTCATATATTTGGAATTATTAGAGTTAATTCGTATAAGATACATTCGATACACATGAATTGAAGCCAATTGTGATCGATTGTCACTTTGTGTTGATTGCATATTCTCGAAATCTATTGACATCAATTGAAGTCGAATCACATCATTTCTCATATATCTGGAATTATTAGAGTGTATTTGTGTCAGATACATTAGATATAGATGAATTCAAGCCAATTGTGATAGATTGTCAATTTGTGTTGATTGCATATTCTCGAAATCTATTAACATTGTGGGGAGTCGAATCACATCATTCCTCATATATTTGGAATTATTAGAGTTTATTTGTATCAGATTCATTCGATATACATGAATTGGGGCCAAATGAGATCGATTGTCACTTTGTGTTAATTGTATAATCTCGAAATCTATTGACGTCTATTGATGTCGAATCACATCATTCCTCATATATTTGGATTTATTAGAGTTTATTTGTATCAGATTCATTCGAAATACATGATTTGGGGCCAAATGTGATCGATTGTCACTTTGTGTTAATTGTATATTCTCGAAATCTATTGACGTCTATTGATGTCAAATCACATCCTTCCTCATATATTTGGAATTATTAGAGTTAATTCGTATAAGATACATTCGATACACATGAATTGAAGCCAATTGTGATCGATTGTCACTTTGTGTTGATTGCATATTCTCGAAATCTATTGACATCAATTGAAGTCGAATCACATCATTTCTCATATATCTGGAATTATTAGAGTGTATTTGTGTCAGATACATTAGATATAGATGAATTCAAGCCAATTGTGATAGATTGTCAATTTGTGTTGATTGCATATTCTCGAAATCTATTAACATTGTGGGGAGTCGAATCACATCATTCCTCATATATTTGGAATTATTAGAGTTTATTTGTATGAGATTCATTCGATATACATGAATTGGGGCCAAATGAGATCGATTGTCACTTTGTGTTAATTGTATATTCTCGAAATCTATTGACGTCTTTTGATGTCAAATCACATCCTTCCTCATATATTTGGAATTATTAGAGTTTATTCGTATCAGATACATCCAATATACATGCATTGAAGCCAATTGTGATAGATTGTCACTTTGTGTTGATTGCATATTCTCGAAATCTATTGACATTGATTGGAGTCGAATCACATCATTCCTCATATATTTGGAATTATTAGAGTTTATTTGTATCAGATTCATTCGATATACATGATTTGGGGCCAAATGTGATCGATTGTCATTTTGTGTTAATTGTATATTCTCGAAATCTATTGACGTCTATTGATGTCAAATCACATCTTTCCTCATATATTTAGAATTATTAGAGTTAATTCGTATCAGATACGTTCGATATACATGAATTGGGGCCAATTGTGATCGATTGTCACTTTGTGTTAATTGTATATTCTCGAAATCTATTGACGTCTATTGATGTCGAATCACATCATTCCTCATATATTTGGATTTACTAGAGTTTATTTGTATCAGATTCATTCGATATACATGAATTGGGGCCAATTGTGATAGATTGTCACTTTGTGTTGATTGCATATTCTCGAAATCTATTGACATTGATTGGAGTCGAATCACATCATTCCTCATATATTTGGAATTATTAGAGTTTATTTGTATCAGATTCATTCGATATACATGAATTGGGGCCAAATGAGATCGATTGTCACTTTTTGTTAATTGTATATTCTCGAAATCTTTTGACGTCTATTGATGTCAAATCACATCCTTCCTCATATATTTGGAATTATTAGAGTTAATTCGTATCAGATACATTCGATATACATGAATTGAAGCCAATTGTGATCGATTGTCACTTTGTGTTGATTGCATATTCTCCAAATCTATTGACATCAATTGAAGTCGAATCACATCATTTCTCATATATCTGGAATTATTAGAAATTATTTGTGTCAGATACATTGGATATAGATAAATTAAAGCCAATTGTGATCAATTGTCATTTTGTGTTAATTGTATATTCTCGAAATCTTTTGACATCGATTGAAGTCGAATCACATCATATCTCATATATTTGGGAGTATCAGAGTTTATTTGTATCAGATACATTCGATATACATGAATTGAAGCCAATTGTAATCTATTGTCACTTTGTGTTGATTGTATATTCTCGAAATCTATTGACATCGATTGAAATCGAATCACATCTTATCTCATATATTTGGAAGTATCAGAGTTTATTTGTATCAAATACATTCGATATACATGAATTGAAGCCAATTGCGATCGATTGTCACTTTGTGTTGATTGCATATTTTGGAAAGCTATTGAAGTCCATTCTCATAATTGCGCATATATTAGGATGTATTAGAGTATATTTGGGTCGATTATCACTTCGTGTTGATTGCATATTTTCCAAATCTATTGACATCAATTGAACTCGAAACACATCATTCCTCATATATAAGGGATTATTAGGGTTTATTTATGTCAAATACATTCGATATACATGAATTGAAGCCAATTGTAATCGATTGTCACTTTGTGTTGATTGCATATTCTCGAAATCTATTGACATCAATTGAAGTCGAATCACATCATTTCTCATATATCTGGAATTATTAGAGTGTATTTGTGTCAGATACATTCGATATAGATGAATTCAAACCAATTGTGATAGATTGTCACTTTGTGTTGATTGCATATTCTCGAAATCTATTGACATTGATTGAAGTCGAATCACATCAATTCTCATATATAAGGAATTATTAGAGTTTATTTGTGTCAGATTCATTCGATATACATGAATTGAAGCCAATTGTGATGGATTGTCACTTTGTGTTAATTGTATATTCTCGAAATCTATTGACGTCTATTGATGTCGAATTACATCATTCCTCATATATTTGGAATCATTAGAGTTTATTTGTATCAGATTCATTCGATATACATGAATTGGGGCCAATTGTGATCGATTGTCACTTTGTGTTGATTGCATATTCTCGAAATCTATTGACGTCTATTGAAATCGAACCACATCATTTCTCATATATCTGGAATTATTAGAGTGTATTTGTGTCAGATACATTCGATATAGATGAATTCAAGCCAATTGTGATGGATTGTCACTTTGTGTTGATTGCATATTCTCGAAATCTATTGACATCGATTGAAATCGAATCACATCTTATCTCATATATTTGGAAGTATCAGAGTTTATTTGTATCAGATACATTCGATATACATGAATTGAGGGCAATTGTGATCGATTGTCACTTTGTGTTGATTGCATATTCTCGAAATCTATTGACATCAATTGAAGTCGAATCACATCATTTCTCATATATCTGGAATTATTAGAGTTTATTTGTATCAGATACATTCGATATAGATGAATTCAAGCCAATTGTGATCGATTGTCACTTTGTGGTGATTGCATATTTCCGAAATCTATTGACATCAATTGAAGTCGAATCACATCATTTCTCATATATAAGGAATTATTAGAGTTTATTTGTGTCAGATACATTCGATATACATGAATTGAAGCCAATTGTGATAGATTGTCACTTTGTGTTGATTGCATATTCTTAAAATCTATTGACATTGATTGGAGTCGAATCACATCATTTCTCATATATTAGAGTTTATTTGTATCAGATTCATTCGATATACATTAATTGGGGCAAAATGAGATCGATTGTCACTTTGTGTTAATTGTATATTCTCGAAATCTATTGACGTCTTTTGATGTCAAATCACATCCTTCCTCATATATTTGGAATTATTAGAGTTTATTCGTATCAGATACATTCGATATACATGAATTGGAGCCAATTTTGATCGATTGTCACTTCGTGTTAATTGTATAATCTCGAAATCTATTGACATCAATTGAAGTCGAATCACATCATTTCTCATTAATCTAGAATTATTAGAGTTTATTTGTGTCAGATACATTCGATATAGATGAATTCAAGCCAATTGTGATCGATTGTCATTTTGTGTTAATTGTATTTTCTCGAAATCTATTGAAGTCCATTCACATAATTGCGCATATATTAGGATGTATTGGAGTATATTTGGGTCGATTATCACTTTGTGTTGATTGCATATTTTCCAAATTTATTGACATCAATTGAAGTCGAATTACATCATTTCTCATATATTTGCAATTATTAGAGTTTATTTGCGTCAGATACATTCGATATAGATGAATTCAAGCCAATTGTGATCGATTGTCACTTTGTGGTGATTGCATATTTCCGAAATCTATTGACATCAATTGAAGTCGAATCACATCATTTCTCATATAAAAGGAATTATTAGAGTTTATTTGTGTCAGATACATTCGATATACATGAATTGAAGCCAATTGTGATAGATTGTCACTTTGTGTTGATTGCATATTTTCCAAATCTATAGACATCAATTGTAGTCGAATCACATCATTTCTCATATATAAGGAATTATTAGGGTTTATTTGTGTCAGATACATTCAATATACATAAATTGAAGCCAATTGTGATCGATTGTCACTTTGTGTTGATTGCATATTCTCGAAATCTATTGACATCAATTGATGTCGAATCACATCATTCCTCATATATTTGGAATTATTAGAGTTTATTCGTATCAGATACATTCGATATACATGAATTGAAGCCAATTGTGATCGATTGTCACTTCGTGTTAATTGTATATTCTCGAAATCTATTGACATCAATTGATGTCGAATCACATCATTTCTCATATATTTGGAGGTATCAAAGTTTATTTGTATCAGATACATTCGATATACATGAATTGAAGCCAATTGTGATCGATTGTCACTTTGTGTTGATTGCATATTCGCGAAATCTATTGACATTGATTGGACTTGAATCTCATCATTCCTCATATATTTGGAATTATTAGATTTTATTTGTATCAGATACATTCAATATACATGAATTGAAGCCTATTGTGATCGATTGTCACTTTGTATTGATTGCATATTCTCGCAATCTACTGACATCAATTGGAGTCGAATCACATCATTTCTCATATATTTGGAAATATTTGAGTTTATTTGTATCAGATACATTCGATATACATGAATTGAAGCCAATTGTGATTGATTATCATTTTGTGTTAATTGTATATTCTCGAAATCTATTGATGTCAATTCAAGTCGAATCACATCCTTTCTCATATATTTGGAATTATTAGAGTTTATTTATATCAGATACATTCGATATACATGAATTGAGGCCAATTGTGATCGATTGTCACTTTGTGTTGATTGCATATTTTCCAAATCTATTGACATTGATTGAAGTCGAATCACATCATTTCTCATATATTTGGAATTATTAGAGTTTATTTGTATCAGATTCATTCGATATATATGAATTGGGGCCAAATAAGATCGATTGTCACTTTGTGTTAATTGTATATTCTCGAAATCTATTGACGTCTATTGATGTCAAATCACATCTCTCCTCATATATTTGGAATTATTAGAGTTTATTCGTATCAGATACATTCGATATACATGAATTGAGGCCAATTGTGATCGATTGCCACTTTGTGTTGATTGCATATTTTCCAAATCACTTGACACCAATTGAAGT
Source organism: Diorhabda carinulata (assembly GCF_026250575.1). Taxonomy (NCBI): domain Eukaryota; kingdom Metazoa; phylum Arthropoda; class Insecta; order Coleoptera; family Chrysomelidae; genus Diorhabda; species Diorhabda carinulata. The sequence continues at coordinate 3,612,635 of NC_079473.1, read as the reverse complement.
CGAATTACATAATTTCTCATATATTTGATATTATTAGAGTTTATTTATGTCAGATACATTCGATATAGTTGAATTCAAGCCAATTGAGATCGATTGTCACTTTGTGTTGGTTGCATATTCTCGAAATCTATTGACATTGATTGGAGTCAAATCACATCCTTCCTCATATATTTGGAATTATTAGAATTTATTCGTATCGAATACATTCGATATACATTAATTGAAGCCAATTGTGATCGATTGTCACTTTGTGTTGATTGCATATTCTCGAAATCTATTGACATCAATCGAAGTCGAATCACATCATTTCTCATATATCTGGAATTATTAGAGTGTATTTGTGTCAGATACATTCGATATAGATGAATTCAAGCCAATTGTGATCGATTGTCACTTTGCGGTGCTTGCATAGTTCCGGAATCTGTTGACATCAATTGTAGTCGAATCACATCAATTCTCATATATAAGGAATTATTAAGGTTTATTTGTATCAGATACATCCGATATACATGAATTCAAGCCAATTGTGATCGATTGTCACTTTGTGTTAATTGTATATTCTCGAAATCTATTGACATCGATTGAAATCGAATCACATCATATCTCATATATTTGGAAGTATCAGAGTTCATTTGTATCAGATACATTCGATATACATGAATTGGAGCCAATTGTGATCGATTGTCACTTTCTGTTGATTGCATATCATCGAAATCTATTGACATTGATTGGAGTCGAATCACATCATTCCTCATATATTTGGAATTATTAGAGTTTATTTGTATCAGATTCATTCGATATACATGAATTGGGGCCAAATGAGTTCGATTGTCACTTTGTGTTAATTGTATATTCTCGAAATCTATTGACATCAATTCAAGTCGAATCACATCATTCCTCATATATTTGGAATTATTAGAGTTTATTCGTATCAGATACATTCGATATACATGAATTGAAGCCAATTGTGATCGATTGTCACTTTGTGTTAATTGTATATTCTCGAAATCTATTGACAACAATTGTAGTCGAATCACATCAATTCTCATATATAAGGAATTATTAGAGTTTATTTGTATCAGATACATCCGATATACATGAAATCAAGCCAATTGTGATCGATTGTCACTTTGTGTTAATTGTATATTCTCGAAATCTATTGACATCGATTGAAATCGAATCACATCATATCTCATATATTTGGAAGTATCAGAGTTTATTTGTATCAGATACATTCGATATACATGAATTGGAGCCAATTGTGATCGATTGTCACTTTCTGTTGATTGCATATCATCGAAATCTATTGACATTGATTGGAGTCAAATCACATCTCTCCTCATATATTTGGAATTATTAGAGTTTATTCGTATCAGATACATTCGATATACATGAATTGAGGCCAATTGTGATCGATTGTCACTTTGTGTTGATTCCATATTTTCCAAATCTATTGACACCAATTGAAGTCGAATTACATCATTTCTCATATATATGCAATTATTAGAGTTTATTTATGTCAGATACATTCGTTATAGATGAATTCAAGCCAATTGAGATCAATTGTCACTTTGTGTTGATTGCATATTCTCGAAATCTATTGACATCAATTGAAGTCGAATCACATCATTTCTCATATATCTGGAATTATTAGAGTGTATTTGTGTCAGATACATTCGATATAGATGAATTCAAGCCAATTGAGATCGATTGTCACTTTGTGTTGATTGCATATTCTCGAAATCTATTGACATTGATTGGTGTCGAATCACATCATATCTCATATATTTGGAATTATTAGAGTTTATTTATTTCAGATACATCCGATATACATGAATTCAAACCAATTGTGATCGATTGTCACTTTGTGTTAATTGTATATTCTCGAAATATATTGACATCCATTGAAATCGAATCACATCATATCTCATATATTTGGAAGTATCAGAGTTTATTTGTATCAGATACATTCGATATACATGAATTGAAGCCAATTGTGATCGATTGTCATTTTGTGTTGATTGCATATCATCGAAATCTATTGACATTGATTGGAGTCGAATCACATCATTTCTCATATATTTGGAATTATTAGAGTTTATTTGTATCAGATTCATTCGATATACATGAATTGGGGCCAAATGAGATCGATTGTCACTTTGTGTTGATTGCATATTTTCCAAATCTATTGACACCAATTGAAGTCGAATTACATGATTTCTCATATAGTTGCAATTATTAGAGTTTATTTATGTCAGATACATTCGATATAGATAAATTCAAGCCAATTGAGATCGATTGTCACTTCGTGTTGATTGCATATTCTCGAAATCTATTGACATTGATTGGAGTCGAATCACATCATATCTCATATATTTGGAATTATTAGAGTTTATTTATATCAGATACATCCGAAATACATGAATTCAAGCCAGTTGTGATCAATTGTCACTTTGTGTTAATTGTATATTCTCGAAATCTATTGACATCGAATGAAATCGAATCACATCATATCTCATATATTTGGAAGTATCAGAGTTTCTTTGTATCAGATACATTCGATATACATGAATTGAAGCCAATTGTGATCGATTGTCACTTTGTGTTGATTGCATATCATCGAAATCTATTGACATTGATTGGAGTCGAATCACATCATTTCTCATATATTTGGAATTATTAGAGTTGATTTGTATCAGATTCATTCGATATACATGAATTGGGGCCAAATGAGATCGTTTGTCACTTTGTGTTAATTGTATATTCTCGAAATATATTGACATCGATTGAAATCGAATCACATCATATCTCATATATTTGGAAGTATCAGAGTTTATTTGTATCAGATACATTCGATATACATGAATTGAAGACAATTGTGATCGATTGTCATTTTGTGTTGATTGCATATCATCGAAATCTATTGACATTGATTGGAGTCGAATCACATCATTTCTCATATATTTGGAATTATTAGAGTTTATTTGTATCAGATTCATTCGATATACATGAATTGGGGCCAAATGAGATCGATTGTCACTTTGTGTTGATTGCATATTTTCCAAATCTATTGACACCAATTGAAGTCGAATTACATGATTTCTCATATAGTTGCAATTATTAGAGTTTATTTATGTCAGATACATTCGATATAGATAAATTCAAGCCAATTGAGATCGATTGTCACTTTGTGTTGATTGCATATCATCGAAATCTATTGACATTGATTGGAGTCGAATCACATCATTTCTCATATATTTGGAATTATTAGAGTTTATTTGTATCAGATTCATTCGATATACATGAATTGGGGCCAAATGAGATCGTTTGTCACTTTGTGTTAATTGTATATTCTCGAAATATATTGACATCGATTGAAATCGAATCACATCATATCTCATATATTTATAAGTATCAGAGTTTATTTGTATCAGATACATTCGATATACATGAATTGAAGACAATTGTGATCGATTGTCATTTTGTGTTGATTGCATATCATCGAAATCTATTGACATTGATTGGAGTCGAATCACATCATTTCTCATATATTTGGAATTATTAGAGTTTATTTGTATCAGATTCATTCGATAAACATGAATTGGGGCCAAATGAGATCGTTTGTCACTTTGTGTTAATTGTATATTCTCGAAATATATTGACATCGATTGAAATCGAATCACATCATATCTCATATATTTGGAAGTATCAGAGTTTATTTGTATCAGATACATTCGATATACATGAATTGAAGACAATTGTGATCGATTGTCATTTTGTGTTGATTGCATATCATCGAAATCTATTGACATTGATTGGAGTCGAATCACATCATTTCTCATATATTTGGAATTATTAGAGTTTATTTGTATCAGATTCATTCGATATACATGAATTGGGGCCAAATGAGATCGATTGTCACTTTGTGTTGATTGCATATTTTCCAAATCTATTGACACCAATTGAAGTCGAATTACATGATTTCTCATATAGTTGCAATTATTAGAGTTTATTTATGTCAGATACATTCGATATAGATAAATTCAAGCCAATTGAGATCGATTGTCACTTTGTGTTGATTGCATATTCTCGAAATCTATTGACATTGATTGGAGTCGAATCACATCTTATCTCATATATTTGGAAGTATTTGAGTTTATTTGTATCAGATACATTCGATATACATGAATTGAAGCAAATTGTGATCGATTGTCACTTTGTGTTGATTGCATATCATCGAAATCTATTGATATTGATTGGAGTCGAATCACATCATTCCTCATATATTTGGAATTATTAGAGTTTATTTGTATCAGATTCATTCGATATACATGAATTGGGGCCAAATGAGATCGATTGTCACACTGTGTTAATTGTATATTCTCGAAATCTATTGACGTCTATTGATGTCAAATCACATCCTTCCTCATATATTTGGAATTATTAAAGTTCATTCGTATCAGATACATTCGATATACATGAATTGGAGCCAATTGTGATCGATTGTCACTTTGTGTTGATTGTATATCCTCGAAATCTATTGACATCGATTCAAGTCGAATCACATCATTCCTCATATATTTGGAATTATTAGAGTTTTTTCGTATCAGATACATTCGATATACATGAATTGAAGCCAATTGTGATCGATTGTCACTTTGTGTTAATTGTATATTCTCGAAATCTATTGACATCAATTGAAGTCGAATCACATCATTTCTCATATATTTGGAGGTATCATAGTTTATTTGTATCAGATACATTCGATATACATGAAATGAAGCCAATTGTGATCGATTGTCACTTTGTGTTTATTGCATATTTTCCAAATCTATTGATATCAATTGAAGTCGAATTACATCATTTCTCATATATTTGCAATTATTAGAGTTTATTTGTGTCAGAAACATTCGATATAGATGAATTCAAGCCAATTGAGATCGATTGTCACTTTGTGGTGATTGCATATTTCCGAAATCTATTGACATTGATTGGAGTTGAATCACTTCATTTCCCATATATTAAAATGTATTCGAGTTCATTTGTGTCAGATTCATTCGATGTACATGAATTGAAGCCAATTGCGATCGATTGTCACTTTGAGTTGATTGCATATTTTGGAAGTCTATTGAAATCGATTGAAGTCCATTCACATAATTGCGCATATATTAGGATGTATTAGAGTATATTTGGGTCGATTATCACTTTGTGTTGATTGCATATTTTCCAAATCTATTGACATCAATTGAAGTCGAATCACATCATTTCTCATATATAAGGAATTATTAGGTTCTATTTGTGTCAGATACATTCAATATACATGAATTGAAGCCAATTGTGATCGATTGTCACTTTGTGTTGATTACATATTTTCGAAATCTACTGACATCAATTGGAGTCGAATCACATCATTTCTCATATATTTGGAAATATTAGAGTTTTGTATCAGATACATTCGATATACATGAATTGTAGCCAATTGTGATCGATTGTCATTTTGTGTTAATTGTATATTCTCGAAATCTATTGACATCGATTGAAATCGAATCACATCATATCTCATATATTTGGAAGTATCAGAGTTTCTTTGTATCAGATACATTCGATATACATGAATTGAAGCCAATTGTGATCGATTGTCACTTGGTGTTGATTGCATATTTTCGAAATCTACTGACATCAATTGGAGTCGAATCACATCATTTCTCATATATTTGAAAATATTAGAGTTTATTTGTATCAGATACATTCGATATACATGAATTGAAGCCAATTGTGATCGATTGTCACTTTGTGTTGATTGCATATTCTCGAAATCTATTGACACCAATTGAAGTCGAATCACATCATTCCTCATATATTTGGAATTATAAGAGTGTATTTGTGTCAGATACATTCGATATAGATGAATTCAAGCCAATTGTGATCGATTGTCACTTTGCGGTGATTGCATAGTTCCGAAATCTATTGACATCAATTGAAGTCGATTCACATCAATTCTCATATATAAGGAATTATTAAGGTTTATTTGTATCAGATACATCCGATATACATGAATTCAAGCCAATTGTGATCGATTGTCACTTTGTGTTAATTGCATATTCTCGAAATATATTGATATCGATTGAAATCGAATCGCATCATATCTCATATATTTGGAAGTATCAGGGTTTATTTGTATCAGATACATTCGATATACATGAATTGAAGCCAATTGTGATCGATTGTCATTTTGTGTTGATTGCATATCATCGAAATCTATTGACATTGATTGGAGTCGAATCACATCATTCCTCATATATTTGGAATTATTAGAGTTTATTTGTATCAGATTCATTCGTTATACATGAATTGGGGCCAAATGAGATCGATTGTCACTTTGTGTTGATTGCATATTTTCCAAATCTATTGACACCAATTGAAGTCGAATTACATCATTCCTCATATATTTGGAATTATTAGAGTTTAATTATATCAGATACATTCGATATAGATGAATTGAAGCCAATTGTGATCGATTGTCACTTTGTGTTGGTTGCATATTCTCGAAATCTATTGACATCAATTGAAGTCGAATCACATCATTTCTCATATATCTGGAATTATAAGAGTGTATTTGTGTCAGATACATTCGATATAGATGAATTCAAGCCAATTGTGATCGATTGTCACTTTGCGGTGATTGCATAGTTCCGAAATCTATTGACATCAATTGGAGTCGATTCACATCAATTCTCATATATAAGGAATTATTAAGGTTTATTTGTATCAGATACATCCGATATACATGAATTCAAGCCAAATGTGATCGATTGTCACTTTGTGTTAATTGTATATTCTCGAAATATATTGATATCGATTGAAATCGAATCACATCATATCTCATATATTTGGAAGTATCAGAGTTTATTTGTATCAGATACATTCGATATACATGAATTGAAGCCAATTGTGATCGATTGTCATTTTGTGTTGATTGCATATCATCGAAATCTATTGGCATTGATTGGAGTCGAATCACATCATTTCTCATATATTTGGAATTATTAGAGTTTATTTGTATCAGATTCATTCGTTATACATGAATTGGGGCCAAATGAGATCGTTGGCACTTTGTGTTGATTGCATATTTTCCAAATCTATTGACATCAATTGGAGTCGAATCTTATCATTTCTCATATATTTGGAAATATTAGAGTTTATTTGTATCAGATACATTCGATATACATGAATTGAAGCCAATTGTGATCGATTGTCACTTTGTGTTGATCGCATATTCTCGAAATCTATTGACATCAATTGAAGTCGAATCACATCATTCCTCATATATTTGGAATTATTAGAGTTTAATTATATCAGATACATCAGATATACATGAATTGAAGCCAATTGTGATCGATTGTCACTTTGTGTTGATTGCATATTCTCGAAATCTATTGACATCAATTGAAGTCGAATCACATCATTTCTCATATATCTGGAATTATAAGAGTGTATTTGTGTCAGATACATTCGATATAGATGAATTCAAGCCAATTGTGATCGATTGTCACTTTGCGGTGATTGCATAGTTCCGAAATCTATTGACATCAATTGAAGTCGATTCACATCAATTCTCATATATAAGGAATTATTAAGGTTTATTTGTATCAGATACATCCGATATACATGAATTAAAGCCAATTGTGATCGATTGTCACTTTGTGTTAATTGTATATTCTCGAAATATATTGATATCGATTGAAATCGAATCACATCATATCTCATATATTTGGAAGTATCAGAGTTTATTTGTATCAGATACATTCGATATACATGAATTGAAGCCAATTGTGATCGATTGTCATTTTGTGTTGATTGCATATCATCGAAATCTATTGACATTGATTGGAGTCGAATCACATCATTCCTCATATATTTGGAATTATTAGAGTTTATTTGTATCAGATTCATTCGTTATACATGAATTGGGGCCAAATGAGATCGATTGTCACTTTGTGTTGATTGCATATTTTCCAAATCTATTGACACCAATTGAAGTCGAATTACATCATTTCTCATATATTTGCAATTATTAGAGTTTATTTATGTCAGATACATTCGATATAGATGAATTTAAGCCAATTGAGATCGATTGTCACTTTGTGTTGATTGCATATTCTCGAAATCTATTGACATTGATTGGAGTCGGATCACATCATTCCTCATATATTTGGAATTATTAGAGTTCATTTGTATCAGATTCATTCGATATACATGAATTGAAGCCAATTGTGATCGATTGTCACTTTGTGTTGATTGCATATTCTCGAAATCTATTGACATCAATTGAAGTCGAATCACATCATTTCTCATATATCTGGAATTATTAGAGTGTATTTGTGTCAGATACTTTCGATATAGATGAATTCAAGCCAATTTTGATCGATTGTCACTTTGCGGTGATTGCATAGTTCCGAAATCTATTGACATCAATTGTAGTCGAATCACATCAATTCTCATATATAAGGAATTATTAGAGTTTATTTGTATCAGATACATTCGATATACATGAATTGAAGCCAATTGTGATAGATTGTCACTTTGTGTTAATTGTATATTCTCGAAATCTATTGACACCAATTGAAGTCGAATCACATCATTTCTCATATATTTGGCGGTATCATAGTTTATTTGTATCAGATACATTCGATATACATGAATTGAAGCCAATTGTGATCGATTGTCACTTTTTGTTTATTCCATATTTTCCAAATCTATTGACACCAATTGAGGTCGAATTACATCATTTCTCATATATTTGCAATTATTAGAGTTTATTTATGTCAGATACATTCGATATACATGAATTGAAGCCAATTGTGATCGATTGTCACTTTCTGTTGATTGCATATCATCGAAATCTATTGACATCAATTCAAGTCGAATCACATCATTCCTCATATATTTGGAATTATTAGAGTTTATTCGTATCAGATACATTCGATATACATGAATTGAGGCCAATTGTGATCGATTGTCACTTTGTGTTAATTGTATATTCTCGAAATCTATTGACACCAATTGAAGTCGAATCACATCATTTCTCATATACTTGGAGGTATCATAGTTTATTTGTATCAGATACATTCGATATACATGAATTGAAGCCAATTGAGATCGATTGTCACTTTGTGTTGATTGCATATTCTCGAAATCTATTGACATTGATTGGAGTCGAATCACATCATTCCTCATATATTTGGAATTATTAGAGTTTATTTGTATCAGATTCATTCGATATATATGAATTGGGGCCAAATGAGATCGATTGTCACTTTGTGTTACTTGTATATTCTCGAAATCTATTGACGTCTATTGATGTCAAATCACATCTCTCCTCATATATTTGGAATTATTAGAGTTCATTCGTTTCAGATACATTCGATATACATAAATTGAGGCCAATTGTGATCGATTGTCACTTTGTGTTGATTGCATATTTTCCAAATCTATTGACACCAATTGAAGTCGAATTACATCATTTCTCATATATTTGCAATTATTAGAGTTTATTTATGTCAGATACACTCGATATAGATGAATTCAAGCCAATTTTGATCGATTGTCACTTTGTGTTGATTGTATATTCTCGAAATCTATTGACGTCTATTGATGTCAAATCACATCTTTCCTCATATATTTGGAATTATGAGAATTTATTCGTATCGGATACATTCGATATACATGAATTCAAGCCAATTGTGATCGATTGTCACTTTGTGTTAATTGTATATTCTCGAAATCTATTGACATCGATTGAAATCGAATCACATCATATCTCATATATTTGGAAGTATCAGAGTTTATTTGTATCAGATACATTCGATATACATGAATTGAAGCCAATTGTGATCGATTGTCACTTTCTGTTGATTGCATATCATCGAAATCTATTGACATCAATTCAAGTCGAATCACATCATTCCTCATATATTTGGAATTATTAGAGTTTATTCGTATCAGATACATTCGATATACATGAATTGAGGCCAATTGTGATCGATTGTCACTTTGTGTTAATTGTATATTCTCGAAATCTATTGACACCAATTGAAGTCGAATCACATCATTTCTCATATACTTGGAGGTATCATAGTTTATTTGTATCAGATTCATTCGATATATATGAATTGGGGCCAAATGAGATCGATTGTCACTTTGTGCTAATTGTATATTCTCGAAATCTATTGACGTCTATTGATGTCAAATCACATCCTTCCTCATATATTTGGAATTATGAGAATTTATTCGTATCGGATACATTCGATATACATGAATTGAAGCCAATTGTGATCGATTGTCACTTTGTGTTGATTGCATATTCTCGAAATCTATTGACATCGATTGAAATCGAATCACATCATATCTCATATATTTGGAAGTATCAGAGTTTATTTGTATCAGATACATTCGATATACATGAATTGAAGCCAATTGTGATCGATTGTCACTTTCTGTTGATTGCATATTCTCGAAATCTATTGACATCAATTGAAGTCGAATCACATCAATTCTCATATATAAGGAATTATTAGAGTTTATTTGTATCAGATACATCCGATATACATGAATTCAAGCCAATTGTGATCGATTGTCATTTTGTGTTAATTGTATATTCTCGAAATCTATTGACATCGATTGAAATCGAATCACATCATATCTCATATATTTGGAAGTATCAGAGTTTATTTGTATCAGATACATTCGATATACATGAATTGAAGCCAATTGTGATCGATTGTCACTTTCTGTTGATTGCATATCATCGAAATCTATTGACATCAATTCAAGTCGAATCACATCATTCCTCATATATTTGGAATTATTAGAGTTTATTCGTATCAGATACATTCGATATACATGAATTGAGGCCAATTGTGATCGATTGTCACTTTGTGTTAATTGTATATTCTCGAAATCTATTGACACCAATTGAAGTCGAATCACATCATTTCTCATATACTTGGAGGTATCATAGTTTATTTGTATCAGATACATTCGATATACATGAATTGAAGCCAATTGAGATCGATTGTCACTTTGTGTTGATTGCATATTCTCGAAATCTATTGACATTGATTGGAGTCGAATCACATCATTCCTCATATATTTGGAATTATTAGAGTTTATTTGTATCAGATTCATTCGATATATATGAATTGGGGCCAAATGAGATCGATTGTCACTTTGTGTTACTTGTATATTCTCGAAATCTATTGACGTCTATTGATGTCAAATCACATCTCTCCTCATATATTTGGAATTATTAGAGTTCATTCGTTTCAGATACATTCGATATACATAAATTGAGGCCAATTGTGATCGATTGTCACTTTGTGTTGATTGCATATTTTCCAAATCTATTGACACCAATTGAAGTCGAATTACATCATTTCTCATATATTTGCAATTATTAGAGTTTATTTATGTCAGATACACTCGATATAGATGAATTCAAGCCAATTTTGATCGATTGTCACTTTGTGTTGATTGCATATTCTTGAAATCTATTGACATCAATTGAAGTCGAATCACATCATTTCTCATATATCTGGAATTATTAGAGTTTATTTGTATCAGATTCATTCGATATATATGAATTGGGGCCAAATGAGATCGATTGTCACTTTGTGCTAATTGTATATTCTCGAAATCTATTGACGTCTATTGATGTCAAATCACATCCTTCCTCATATATTTGGAATTATGAGAATTTATTCGTATCGGATACATTCGATATACATGAATTGAAGCCAATTGTGATCGATTGTCACTTTGTGTTGATTGCATATTCTCGAAATCTATTGACATCGATTGAAATCGAATCACATCATATCTCATATATTTGGAAGTATCAGAGTTTATTTGTATCAGATACATTCGATATACATGAATTGAAGCCAATTGTGATCGATTGTCACTTTCTGTTGATTGCATATTCTCGAAATCTATTGACATCAATTGAAGTCGAATCACATCAATTCTCATATATAAGGAATTATTAGAGTTTATTTGTATCAGATACATCCGATATACATGAATTCAAGCCAATTGTGATCGATTGTCATTTTGTGTTAATTGTATATTCTCGAAATCTATTGACATCGATTGAAATCGAATCACATCATATCTCATATATTTGGAAGTATCAGAGTTTATTTGTATCAGATACATTCGATATACATGAATTGAAGCCAATTGTGATCGATTGTCACTTTCTGTTGATTGCATATCATCGAAATCTATTGACATCAATTCAAGTCGAATCACATCATTCCTCATATATTTGGAATTATTAGAGTTTATTCGTATCAGATACATTCGATATACATGAATTGAGGCCAATTGTGATCGATTGTCACTTTGTGTTAATTGTATATTCTCGAAATCTATTGACACCAATTGAAGTCGAATCACATCATTTCTCATATACTTGGAGGTATCATAGTTTATTTGTATCAGATTCATTCGATATATATGAATTGGGGCCAAATGAGATCGATTGTCACTTTGTGCTAATTGTATATTCTCGAAATCTATTGACGTCTATTGATGTCAAATCACATCCTTCCTCATATATTTGGAATTATGAGAATTTATTCGTATCGGATACATTCGATATACATGAATTGAAGCCAATTGTGATCGATTGTCACTTTGTGTTGATTGCATATTCTCGAAATCTATTGACATCGATTGAAATCGAATCACATCATATCTCATATATTTGGAAGTATCAGAGTTTATTTGTATCAGATACATTCGATATACATGAATTGAAGCCAATTGTGATCGATTGTCACTTTCTGTTGATTGCATATTCTCGAAATCTATTGACATCAATTGAAGTCGAATCACATCAATTCTCATATATAAGGAATTATTAGAGTTTATTTGTATCAGATACATCCGATATACATGAATTCAAGCCAATTGTGATCGATTGTCATTTTGTGTTAATTGTATATTCTCGAAATCTATTGACATCGATTGAAATCGAATCACATCATATCTCATATATTTGGAAGTATCAGAGTTTATTTGTATCAGATACATTCGATATACATGAATTGAAGCCAATTGTGATCGATTGTCACTTTCTGTTGATTGCATATCATCGAAATCTATTGACATCAATTCAAGTCGAATCACATCATTCCTCATATATTTGGAATTATTAGAGTTTATTCGTATCAGATACATTCGATATACATGAATTGAGGCCAATTGTGATCGATTGTCACTTTGTGTTAATTGTATATTCTCGAAATCTATTGACACCAATTGAAGTCGAATCACATCATTTCTCATATACTTGGAGGTATCATAGTTTATTTGTATCAGATACATTCGATATACATGAATTGAAGCCAATTGAGATCGATTGTCACTTTGTGTTGATTGCATATTCTCGAAATCTATTGACATTGATTGGAGTCGAATCACATCATTCCTCATATATTTGGAATTATTAGAGTTTATTTGTATCAGATTCATTCGATATATATGAATTGGGGCCAAATGAGATCGATTGTCACTTTGTGTTACTTGTATATTCTCGAAATCTATTGACGTCTATTGATGTCAAATCACATCTCTCCTCATATATTTGGAATTATTAGAGTTCATTCGTTTCAGATACATTCGATATACATAAATTGAGGCCAATTGTGATCGATTGTCACTTTGTGTTGATTGCATATTTTCCAAATCTATTGACACCAATTGAAGTCGAATTACATCATTTCTCATATATTTGCAATTATTAGAGTTTATTTATGTCAGATACACTCGATATAGATGAATTCAAGCCAATTTTGATCGATTGTCACTTTGTGTTGATTGCATATTCTTGAAATCTATTGACATCAATTGAAGTCGAATCACATCATTTCTCATATATCTGGAATTATTAGAGTTTATTTGTATCAGATTCATTCGATATATATGAATTGGGGCCAAATGAGATCGATTGTCACTTTGTGCTAATTGTATATTCTCGAAATCTATTGACGTCTATTGATGTCAAATCACATCCTTCCTCATATATTTGGAATTATGAGAATTTATTCGTATCGGATACATTCGATATACATGAATTGAAGCCAATTGTGATCGATTGTCACTTTGTGTTGATTGCATATTCTCGAAATCTATTGACATCGATTGAAATCGAATCACATCATATCTCATATATTTGGAAGTATCAGAGTTTATTTGTATCAGATACATTCGATATACATGAATTGAAGCCAATTGTGATCGATTGTCACTTTCTGTTGATTGCATATTCTCGAAATCTATTGACATCAATTGAAGTCGAATCACATCAATTCTCATATATAAGGAATTATTAGAGTTTATTTGTATCAGATACATCCGATATACATGAATTCAAGCCAATTGTGATCGATTGTCATTTTGTGTTAATTGTATATTCTCGAAATCTATTGACATCGATTGAAATCGAATCACATCATATCTCATATATTTGGAAGTATCAGAGTTTATTTGTATCAGATACATTCGATATACATGAATTGAAGCCAATTGTGATCGATTGTCACTTTCTGTTGATTGCATATCATCGAAATCTATTGACATCAATTCAAGTCGAATCACATCATTCCTCATATATTTGGAATTATTAGAGTTTATTCGTATCAGATACATTCGATATACATGAATTGAGGCCAATTGTGATCGATTGTCACTTTGTGTTAATTGTATATTCTCGAAATCTATTGACACCAATTGAAGTCGAATCACATCATTTCTCATATACTTGGAGGTATCATAGTTTATTTGTATCAGATACATTCGATATACATGAATTGAAGCCAATTGAGATCGATTGTCACTTTGTGTTGATTGCATATTCTCGAAATCTATTGACATTGATTGGAGTCGAATCACATCATTCCTCATATATTTGGAATTATTAGAGTTTATTTGTATCAGATTCATTCGATATATATGAATTGGGGCCAAATGAGATCGATTGTCACTTTGTGTTACTTGTATATTCTCGAAATCTATTGACGTCTATTGATGTCAAATCACATCTCTCCTCATATATTTGGAATTATTAGAGTTCATTCGTTTCAGATACATTCGATATACATAAATTGAGGCCAATTGTGATCGATTGTCACTTTGTGTTGATTGCATATTTTCCAAATCTATTGACACCAATTGAAGTCGAATTACATCATTTCTCATATATTTGCAATTATTAGAGTTTATTTATGTCAGATACACTCGATATAGATGAATTCAAGCCAATTTTGATCGATTGTCACTTTGTGTTGATTGCATATTCTTGAAATCTATTGACATCAATTGAAGTCGAATCACATCATTTCTCATATATCTGGAATTATTAGAGTTTATTTGTGTCAGATACATTCGATATAGATAAATTCAAGCCAATTGTGATCGATTGTCATTTTGTGTTGATTGTATATTCTCGAAATCTATTGACATTGATTGGAGTCGAATCACATCATTCCTCATATATTTGGAATTATTAGTGATAATTTGTATCAGACTAATTCGATATACATGAATTGGAGCCGAATGAGATCAATTGTCACTTTGTGTTGATTGCATATTCTCGAAATCTATTGACATTGATTGGAGTCGAATCACATCATTCCTCATATATTTGGAATTATTAGAGATTATTTGTATTAGATTCATTCGATATATATGAATTGGGGCCAAATGAGATCGATTGTCACTTTGTGCTAATTGTATATTCTCGAAATCTATTGACATCAATTGAAGTCGAATCACATCATTTCTCATATATCTGGAATTATTAGAGTGTATTTGTGTCAGATACTTTCGATATAGATGAATTCAAGCCAATTTTGATCGATTGTCACTTTGCGGTGATTGCATATTTCCGAAATCTATTGACATCAATTGTAGTCGAATCACATCAATTCTCATATATAAGGAATTATTAGAGTTTATTTGTATCAGATACATCCGATATACATGAATTCAAGCCAATTGTGATCGATTGTCACTTTGTGTTAATTGTATATTCTCGAAATCTATTGACATCGATTGAAATCGAATCACATCATATCTCATATATTTGGAAGTATCAGAGTTTATTTGTATCAGATACATTCGATATACATGAATTGAAGCCAATTGTGATCGATTGTCACTTTGTGTTGATTGCATATCATCGAAATCCATTGACATTGATTGGAGTCGAATCACATCATTCCTCATATATTTGGTATTATTAGAGTTTATTTGTATCAGATTCATTCGATATACATGAATTGGGGCCAAATGACATCGATTGTCACTTTGTGTTAATTGTATATTCTCGAAATCTATTGACGTCTATTGATGTCAAATCACATCCTTTCTCATATATTTGGAATTATTAGAGTTCATTCGTATCAGATACATTCGATATACATGAATTGAAGCCAATTTTGATCGATTGTCACTTTGTGTTGATTGCATATTCTCGAAATCTATTGACATCAATTGAAGTCGAATTACATCATTTCTCATATATTTGCAATTATTAGAGTTTATTTATGTCAGATACATTCGATATAGAAGAATTCAAGCCAATTGAGATCGATTGTCACTTTGTGTTGATTGCATATTCTCGAAATCTATTGACATTGATTGGAGTCGAATCACATCATTCCTCATATATTTGGAATTATTAGAGTTTATTTGTATCAGATTCATTCGATATATATGAATTGGGGCCAAATGAGATCGATTGTCACTTTGTGTTAATTGTATATTCTCGAAATCTATTGAAATCGATTGAAATCGAATCACATCATTCCTCATATATTTGGAATTATTAGAGTTTATTTGTATCAGATTCATTCGATATACATGAATTGGGTCCAAATGAGATCGATTGTCACTTTGTGTTAATTCTATATTCTCGAAATCTATTGACGTCTATTGATGTCAAATCATATCCTTCCTCATATATTTGGAATTATTAGAGTTCATTCGTATCAGATTCATTCGATATACATGAATTGAGGTCAATTGTGATCGATTGTCACTTTGTGTTGATTGCATATTCTCGAAATCTATTGACATCAATTCAAGTCGAATCACATCATTCCTCATATATTTGGAATTATTAGAGTTTATTTGTATCAGATACATTCGATAAACATGCATTAAAGCCAATTGTGATCGATTGTCACTTTGTGTTGATTGCATATCCTCGAAATCTATTGACATTGATTGGAGTCGGATCACATCATTCCTCATATATTTGGAATTATTAGAGTTTATTTGTGTCAAATACATCCGATATACATGAATTCAAGCCAATTGTGATCGATTGTCACTTTGTGTTGATTGCATATCCTCGAAATCTATTGAAATTGATTGGAGTCGGATCACATCATTCCTCATATATTTGGAATTATTAGAGTTTATTTGTGTCAGATACATTCGATATAGATGAATTCAAGCCAATTGTGATCGATTGTCATTCTGTGTTAATTGTATATTCTCGAAATCTATTGAAGTCAACTCAAGTCGAATCATATCATTCCTCATATATTTGTAATTATTAGAGTTTATTTATATCAGATACATCCGATATACATGGATTCGAGCCAATTGTGATCGATTGTAACTTTGTGTTAATTGTATATTCTCGAAATCTATTGACGACTATTGATGTCAAATCACATCCTTCCTCATATATTTGGAATTATTAGAATTTATTTATATCAGATACATCCGATATACATGAATTCAAGCCAATTGTGATCGATTGTCACTTTGTGTTAATTGTATATTCTCGAAATCTATCGATATCGATTGAAGTCGAATCAAATCATATCTCATATATTTCGAAGTATCAGAGTTTCTTCGTATCAGATACATTCGATATACATGAATTGGAGCCAATTATGATCGATTGTCACTTTGTGTTGAATGCATATTCTCGAAATCTATTGACATCAATTCAAGTCGAATCACATCATTCCTCATATATTTGGAATTATTAGAGTTCATTCGTATCAGATACATTCGATATACATGAATTGAAGCCAATTGTGATCGATTGTCACTTTGTGTTGATTGCATATTCTCGAAATCTATTGACATCAATTGAAGTCGAATCACATCATTTCTCATATATTGAGATGTATTCTAGTTCATTTGTGTCAGATTCATCCGATATACAAGAATTGGAGCCAATTGCGACCGATTGTCAGTTTGTGTTGATTGCATATTTTGGAAGTCTATTGAAATAGATTGAAGTCCATTCACATAATTGCGCATATATTAGGATGTATTAGAGTATATTTGGTTCGATTATCACTCTGTGTTGATTGCATATTTTCCAAATCTATTGACATCAATTGAAGTCGTATCACATCATTTCTCATATACAAGGAATTATTAGGGTTTATTTGTGTCAGATACATTCGATATACATGAAAACAAGCCAATTGTGATCGATTGTCACTTTGTGTTAATTGTATATTATCGAAATCTATTGATATCGATTGAAATCGAATCGCATCACATCTCATATATTTGTAATTATTAGAGTTTATTTATATCAGATACATCCGATATACATGAATTCAAGCCAATTGTGATCGATTGTCACTTTGTGTTAATTGTATATTCTCGAAATCTATTGACATCGATTGAAATCGAATCACATCATATCTCATATATTTGGAAATATCAAAGTTTATTTGTATCAGATACATTCGATATACATGAATTGAAGCCAATTGTGATCGATTGTCACTTTGTGTTGATTGCATATCTTCGAAATCTATTGACATTGATTGGAGTCGAATCACATCATTCCTCATATATATGGAATTATTAGAGTTTATTTGTATCAGATTCATTCGATATACATGAATTGGGGCCAAATGAGATCGATTGTCACTTTGTATTAATTGTATATTCTCGGAATCTATTGATATCTATTGATGTCAAATCACATCCTTCCTCATATATTCGGAATTATTAGAAATTATTCGTATCAGATACATTCGATATACATGAATTGAAGCCAATTGTGATCGATTGTCACTATGTGTTGAATGCATATTCTCGGAATCTATTGACATCAATTCAAGTCGAATCACATCATTCCTCATATATTTGGAATTATTAGAGTTTATTCGTATCAGATACATTCGATATACATGAATTGAAGCCAATTGTGATCGATTGTCACTTTGTGTTGATTGCATATTCTCGAAATCTATTGACATCGATTGAAATCGAATCACATCATATCTCATATATTTGGAAGTATCAGAGTTTATTTGTATCAGATACATTCGATATACATGAATTGAAGTCAATTGAGATCGATGGTCACTTTGTGTTGATTGCATATTTCCGAAATCTATTGATATTGATTGGAGTCGAATCACATCATTCCTCATATATTTGGAATTATTAGAGTTTATTTGTATGAGATTCATTCGATATACATGAATTGGGGCCAAATGAGATCGATTGTCACTTTGTGTTAATTGTATATTCTCGGAATCTATTGATATCTATTGATGTCAAATCACATCCTTTCTCATATATTTGCAATTATTAGAGTTTATTTGTATCAGATACATTCCATATACATGAATTGAAGCCAATTGTGATCGATTGTCACTTTGTGTTGATTGTATATTCTCGAAATCTATTGACATCGATTGAAGTCGAATCACATCATATCTCATATATTTAGAAGTATCAGAGTTTATTTGTATCAGATACATTCGATATACATGAATTGAAGCAAATTGTGATCGATTGTCACTTTGTGTTGATTGCATATTTCCGAAATCTTTTGACATTGATTGGAGTCGAATCACTTCATTTCTCATATATTGAGATGTATTCGAGTTCATTTGTGTCAGATTCATTCGATATACATGAATTGAAGCCAATTGCGATCGATTGTCACTTTGTGTTGATTGCATATTTTCCAAATCTATTGACATCAATTGAAGTCGTATCACATAATTTCTCATATATAAGGAATTATTAGTGTTTATTTGTGTCAGATACATTCGATATACATGAACTGAAGCCAATTGTGATCGATTGTCACTTTGTGTTGATTGCATAATTTCGAAATCTATTGACATCGATTGAAATCGAATCACATCATATCTCATATATTTGGAAATATCAGAGATTATTTGTATCAGATACATTCGATATACATGAATTGAAGCCAATTGTGATCGATTGTCACTTTGTGTTGATTGCATATCATCGAAATCCATTGACATTGATTGGAGTCGAATCACATCATTCCTCATATATTTTGTATTATTAGAGTTTATTTGTATCAGATTCATTCGATATACATGAATTGGGGCCAAATGACATCGATTGTCACTTTGTGTTAATTGTATATTCTCGAAATCTATTGACGTCTATTGATGTCAAATCACATCCTTCCTCATATATTTGGAATTATTAGAGTTCATTCGTATCAGATACATTCGATATACATGAATTGAAGCCAATTTTGATCGATTGTCACTTTGTGTTGATTGCATATTCTCGAAATCTATTGACATCAATTGAAGTCGAATTACATCATTTCTCATATATTTGCAATTATTGGAGTTAATTTATGTCAGATACATTCGATATAGAAGAATTCAAGCCAATTGAGATCGATTGTCACTTTGTGTTGATTGCATATTCTCGAAATCTATTGACATTGATTGGAGTCAAATCACATCATTCCTCATATATTTGGAATTATTAGAGTTTATTTGTATCAGATTCATTCGATATATATGAATTGGGGCCAAATGAGATCGATTGTCACTTTGTGTTAATTGTATATTCTCGAAATCTATTGAAATCGATTGAAATCGAATCACATCATTGCTCATATATTTGGAATTATTAGAGTTTATTTGTATCAGATTCATTCGATATACATGAATTGGGGCCAAATGAGATCGATTGTCACTTTGTGTTAATTCTATATTCTCGAAATCTATTGACGTCTATTGATGTCAAATCATATCCTTCCTCATATATTTGGAATTATTAGAGTTCATTCGTATCAGATACATTCGATATACATGAATTGAGGTCAATTGTGATCGATTGTCACTTTGTGTTGATTGCATATTCTCGAAATCTATTGACATCAATTCAAGTCGAATCACATCATTCCTCATATATTTGGAATTATTAGAGTTCATTTGTATCAGATACATTCGATATACATGAATTGAAGCCAATTGTGATCGATTGTCACTTTGTGTTGATTGCATATCCTCGAAATCTATTGACATTGATTGGAGTCGGATCACATCATTCCTCATATATTTGGAATTATTAGAGTTTATTTGTGTCAGATACATCCGATATACATGAATTCAAGCCAATTGTGATCGATTGTCACTTTGTGTTGATTGCATATCCTCGAAATCTATTGAAATTGATAGGAGTCGGATCACATCATTCCTCATATATTTGGAATTATTAGAGTTTATTTGTGTCAGATACATTCGATATAGATGAATTCAAGCCAATTGTGATCGATTGTCATTCTGTGTTAATTGTATATTCTCGAAATCTATTGAAGTCAACTCAAGTCGAATCATATCATTCCTCATATATTTGGAATTATTAGAGTTTATTTATATCAGATACATCCGATATACATGGATACAAGCCAATTGTGATCGATTGTAACTTTGTGTTAATTGTATATTCTCGAAATCTATTGACGACTATTGATGTCAAATCACATCCTTCCTCATATATTTGGAATTATTAGAATTTATTTATATCAGATACATCCGATATACATGAATTCAAGCCAATTGTGATCGATTGTCACTTTGTGTTAATTGTATATTCTCGAAATCTATCGATATCGATTGAAGTCGAATCACATCATATCTCATATATTTAGAAGTATCAGAGTTTCTTCGTATCAGATACATTCGATATACATGAATTGGAGCCAATTATGATCAATTGTCACTTTGTGTTGAATGCATATTCTCGAAATCTATTGACATCAATTCAAGTCGAATCACATCATTCCTCATATATTTGGAATTATTAGAGTTCATTCGTATCAGATACATTCGATATACATGAATTGAAGCTAATTGTGATCGATGGTCACTTTGTGTTGATTGCATATTTCCGAAATCTATTGATATTGATTGGAGTCGAATCACATCATTCCTCATATATTTGGAATTATTAGAGTTTATTTGTATGAGATTCATTCGATATACATGAATTGGGGCCAAATGAGATCGATTGTCACTTTGTGTTAATTGTATATTCTCTGAATCTATTGATATCTATTGATGTCAAATCACATCCTCTCTCATATATTTGCAATTATTAGAGTTTATTTGTATCAGATACATTCCATATACATGAATTGAAGCCAATTGTAATCGATTGTCACTTTGTGTTGATTGTATATTCTCGAAATCTATTGACATCGATTGAAGTCGAATCACATCATATCTCATATATTTAGAAGTATCAGAGTTTATTTGTATCAGATACATTCGATATACATGAATTGAAGCAAATTGTGATCGATTGTCACTTTGTGTTGATTGCATATTTCCGAAATCTTTTGACATTGATTGGAGTCGAATCACTTCATTTCTCATATATTGAGATGTATTCGAGTTCATTTGTGTCAGATTCATTCGATATACATGAATTGAAGCCAATTGCGATCGATTGTCACTTTGTGTTGATTGCATATTTTCCAAATCTATTGACATCAATTGAAGTCGTATCACATAATTTCTCATATATAAGGAATTATTAGTGTTTATTTGAGTCAGATACATTCGATATACATGAATTGAAGCCAATTGTGATCGATTGTCACTTTGTGTTGATTGCATAATTTCGAAATCTATTCACGTCAATTCAAGTTGAATCACATCATTCCTCATATATTTGGAATTATCAGGATTTATTTGTGTCAGATACATTCGATATACATGAATTCAAGCCAATTGTGATCGATTGTCACTTTGTGTTAATTGTATATTCTCGAAATCTATTGACATCGATTGAAATCGAATCACATCATATCTCATATATTTGGAAGTATCAGAGTTTATTTGTATCAGATACATTCTATATACATGAATTGAAGCCAATTGTGATCGATTGTCACTTTGTGTTGATTGCATATCCTCGAAATCTATTGACATTGATTGGAGTCGAATCACATCATTCCTCATATATTTGGAATTATTAGAGTTTATCTGTATCAGATAAATTCGATATACATGAATTGGGGCCAAATGAAATCGATTGTCACTTTGTGTTAATTGTATATTCTCGAAATCTATTGAGGTCTATTGATGTCAAATCACATCATTCCTCATATATTTGGAATTATTAGAAATTATTCGTATCAGATACATTCGATATACATGCATTGAAGCCAATTGTGATCGATTGTCACTATGTGTTGAATGCATATTCTCGAAATCTATTGACATCAATTCAAGTCGAATCACATCATTCCTCATATATTTGGAATTATTAGAGTTTATTCGTATCAGATACATTCGATATACATGAATTGAAGCCAATTGTGATCGATTGTCACTTTGTGTTGATTGCATATTCTCGAAATCTATTGACATCAATTGAAGTTGAATCACATCATTCCTCATATATTTGGAATTATTAGAATTTATTTATATCAGATACATCCGATATACATGAATTCAAGCCAGTTGTGATCGATTGTCACTTTGTGTTAATTGTATATTCTCGAAATCTATTGAGGTCTATTGATGTCAAATCACATCCTTCCTCATATATTTGGAATTATTAGAATTTATTTATATCAGATACATCCGATATACATGAATTCAAGCCAATTGTGATCGATTGTCACTTTGTGTTAATTGTATATTCTCGAAATCTATCGATATCGATTGAAGTCGAATCACATCATATCTCATATATTTAGAAGTATCAGAGTTTCTTCGTATCAGATACATTCGATATACATGAATTGGAGCCAATTATGATCAATTGTCACTTTGTGTTGAATGCATATTCTCGAAATCTATTGACATCAATTCAAGTCGAATCACATCATTCCTCATATATTTGGAATTATTAGAGTTCATTCGTATCAGATACATTCGATATACATGAATTGAAGCCAATTGTGATCGATGGTCACTTTGTGTTGATTGCATATTTCCGAAATCTATTGATATTGATTGGAGTCGAATCACATCATTCCTCATATATTTGGAATTATTAGAGTTTATTTGTATGAGATTCATTCGATATACATGAATTGGGGCCAAATGAGATCGATTGTCACTTTGTGTTGATTGCATATTTCCGAAATCTTTTGACATTGATTGGAGTCGAATCACTTCATTTCTCATATATTGAGATGTATTCGAGTTCATTTGTGTCAGATTCATTCGATATACATGAATTGAAGCCAATTGCGATCGATTGTCACTTTGTGTTAATTGTATATTCTCGAAATCTATTGAGGTCTATTGATGTCAAATCACATCATTCCTCATATATTTGGAATTATTAGAAATTATTCGTATCAGATACATTCGATATACATGCATTGAAGCCAATTGTGATCGATTGTCACTATGTGTTGAATGCATATTCTCGAAATCTATTGACATCAATTCAAGTCGAATCACATCATTCCTCATATATTTGGAATTATTAGAGTTTATTCGTATCAGATACATTCGATATACATGAATTGAAGCCAATTGTGATCGATTGTCACTTTGTGTTGATTGCATATTCTCGAAATCTATTGACATCAATTGAAGTTGAATCACATCATTCCTCATATATTTGGAATTATTAGAATTTATTTATATCAGATACATCCGATATACATGAATTCAAGCCAGTTGTGATCGATTGTCACTTTGTGTTAATTGTATATTCTCGAAATCTATTGAGGTCTATTGATGTCAAATCACATCCTTCCTCATATATTTGGAATTATTAGAAATTATTCGTATCAGATACATTCGATATACATGCATTGAAGCCAATTGTGTTCGATTGTCACTATGTGTTGAATGCATATTCTCGAAAGCTATTGACATCAATTCAAGTCGAATCACATCATTCCTCATATATTTGGAATTATTAGAGTTGATTCGTATCAGATACATTCGATATACATGAATTGAAGCCAATTGTGATCGATTGTCACTTTGTGTTGATTGCATATTCTCGAAATCTATTGACATCAATTGAAGTTGAATCACATCATTCCTCATATATTTGGAATTATTAGAATTTATTTATATCAGATACATCCGATATACATGAATTCAAGCCAGTTGTGATCGATTGTCACTTTGTATTAATTGTATATTCTCGAAATCTATTGAGGTCTATTGATGTCAAATCACATCCTTCCTCATATATTTGGAATTATTAGAAATTATTCGTATCAGATACATTCGATATACATGCATTGAAGCCAATTGTGATCGATTGTCACTATGTGTTGAATGCATATTCTCGAAAGCTATTGATATCAATTCAAGTCGAATCACATCATTCCTCATATATTTGGAATTATTAGAGTTCATTCGTATCAGATACATTCGATATACATGAATTGAAGCCAATTGTGATCGATTGTCACTTTGTGTTGATTGCATATTCTCGAAATCTATTGACATCAATTGAAGTCGAATCACATCATTTCTCATATATTGAGATGTATTCGAGTTCATTTGTGTCAGATTCATCCGATATACATGAATTGGAGCCAATTGCGATCGATTGTCACTTTGTGTTGATTGCATATTTTGGAAGTCTATTGAAATAGATTGAAGTCCATTCACATAATTGCGCATATATTAGGATGTATTAGAGTATATTTGGGTCGATTATCACTCTGTGTTGATTGCATATTTTCCAAATCTATTGACATCAATTGAAGTCGTATCACATCATTTCTCATATACAAGGAATTATTAGGGTTTATTTGTGTCAGATACATTCGATATACATAAAATCGAGCCAATTGTGATCGATTGTCACTTTGTGTTAATTGTATATTATCGAAATCTATTGATATCGATTGAAATCGATTCACATCATATCTCATATATTTGGAAATATCAAAGTTTATTTGTATCAGATACATTCGATATACATGAATTGAAGCCAATTGTGATCGATTGTCACTTTGTGTTGATTGCATATCCTCGAAATCTATTGACATTGATTGGAGTCGATATCACATCATTCCTCATATATTTGGAATTATTAGAATTTATTTGTATCAGATACATTCGATATACATGAATTGAAGCCAATTGTGATCGATTGTCACTTTGTGTTGATTGCATATTCTCGAAATCTATTGACATCAATTGAAGTTGAATCACATCATTTCTCATATATCTGGAATTATCAGAGTTTATTTGTGTCAGATACATTCGATAAAGATGAATTCAAGCCAATTGTGATCGATTATCATTTTGTGTTAATTGTATATTCTCGAAATCTATTGAAGTCAATTCAAGTCGAATCACATCATTCCTCTTATATTTGGAATTATTAGAGTTTATTTATATCAGATACATCCGATATACATGAATTCAAGCCAATTGTGATCGATTGTCACTTTGTGGTGATTGCATATTTCCGAAATCTATTGACATCAATTGAAGTCGAATCACATCATATCTCTTATATTTGGAAGTATCAGAGTTCATTTGTATCAGATACAATCGATATAGATGAATTCAAGCCAATTGAGATCGATTGTCACTTTGTGGTGATTGCATATTTCCGAAATCTATTGACATTGATTGGAGTCGAATCACATCATATCTCATATATTTGGAAGTATCAGAGTTTATTTGTATCAGATACATTCGATATAGATGAATTCAAGCCAATTTAGATCAATTGTCACTTTGTGGTGATTGCATATTTCCGAAATCTATTGACATTGATTGGAGTCGAATCACTTCATTTCTCATATATTAAGATGTATTCGAGTCCATTTGTGTCAGATTTATTCGATATACATTAATTGAAGCCAATTGCGATCGATTGTCATTTTGTGTTAATTGTATATTCTCGAAATCTATTAATGTCAATTCAAGTCGAATCACATCATTCCTTTTATATTTGGAATTATTAGAGTTTATTTATATCAGATACATCCGATATACATGAATTCAAGCCAAATGTGATCGATTGTCACTTTGTGTTTATTGTATATTCTCGAAATCTATTGACATTGATTGGAGTCGAATCACATCATTCCTCATATATTTGGAATTATTAGAGTTTATTTGTATCAGATTCATTCGATATACATGAATTGGGGCCAACTGAGATCGATTGTCACTTTGTGTTAATTGTATATTCTCGAAATCTATTGACGTCTATTGATGTCGAATCACATCAAATCTCATATATTTGGAAGTATCAGAGTTTATTTGTATCAGATACATTCGATATACATGAATTGATGCCAATTGTGATCGATTGTCACTTTGTGTTGATTGCATATTTCCGAAATCTATTGACATTGATTGGAGTCGAATCACATCATTCCTCATATATTTGGAATTATTAGAGTTTATTTGTATCAGATTCATTCGATATACATGAATTGGGGCCAAATGAGATCGATTGTCACTTTGTGTTAATTGTATATTCTCGGAATCTATTGATATCTATTGATGTCAAATCACATCCTTCCTCATATATTTGGAATTATTAGAGTTTATTTGTATCAGATACATTCGATATACATGAAATCAAGCCAATTGAGATCGATTGTCACTTTGTGGTGATTGCATATTTCCGGAATCTATTGACATTGATTGGAGTCGAATCACTTCATTTCTCATATATTAAAATGTATTCGAGTTCATTTGTGTCAGATTCATTCGATAAACATGAATTGAAGCCAATTGCGATCGATTGTCACTTTGTGTTGATTGCATATTTTGGAAGTCTATTGAAATCGATTGAAGTCCATTATCATAATTGCGCATATATTAGGATTTATTAGAGTATATTTGGGTCGATTATCACTTTGTGTTGATTGCATATTTTCCAAATCTATTGACATCAATTGAAGTCGAATCACATCATTTCTCATATATAAGGAATTATTAGGGTTTATTTGTGTTAGATACATTCAATATACTTGAATTGAAGCCAACTGTGATCGATTGTCACTTTGTGTTGATTGCATATTCTCGAAATCTACTGATATCAATTGGAGTCGAATCACATCATTTCTCATATATTTGGAAATATTAGAGTTTATTTGTGACAGATACATGCGATATACATGAATTGAAGCCAATTGTGATCGATTTACACTTTGTGTTGAATGCATATTCTCGGAATCTATTGACATCAATTCAAGTCGAATTACATCATTTCTCATATATCTGGAATTATTAGAGTTTATTTGTGTCAAATACATTCGATATAGATGAATTCAAGCCAATTGTGATCGATTGTCATTTTGTGTTAATTGTATATTCTCGAAATCTATTGACGTCTACTGATGTCAAATCACATCCTTCCTCATATATTTGGAATTATTAGAGTTTATTCATATCAGATACATACGATATACATGAATTGAAGCCAATTGTGATCGATTGTCACTTTGTGTTGATTGCATATTTCCGAAATCTATTGACATTGATTGGAGTCGAATCACATCATTCCTCATATATTTGGAATTGTTATAGTTTATTTGTATCAGATTCATTCGATATACATGAATTGGGGCCAAATGAGATCGATTGTCACTTTGTGTTAATTGTATATTCTCGGAATCTATTGATATCTATTGATGTCAAATCACATCCTTCCTCATATATTTGGAATTATTAGAGTTTATTTGTATCAGATACATTCGATATACATGAATTCAAGCCAATTGAGATCGATTGTCACTTTGTGGTGATTGCATATTTCCGGAATCTATTGACATTGATTGGAGTCGAATCACTTCATTTCTCATATATTTGGAAATATTTGAGTTCATTTGTATCAGATTTATTCGATATACATGAATTGAAGCCAATTGTGATCGATTGTCATTTTGTGTTAATTGTATATTCTCGAAATCTATTGATGTCAATTTAAGTCGAATCACATCATTCCTCATATATTTGGAATTATTAGAGTTTATTTATATCAGATACATCCGATATAAATGAATTGAAGCCAAATGTGATCGATTCTCACTTTGTGTTTATTGTATATTCTCGAAATCTATTGACATCGATTGAAATCGAATCACATCATATCACATATATTTGGAAGTATCAGAGTTTATTTGTATCAGATACATTCGATATACATGAATTGAAGCCAATTGTGATCGATGGTCACTTTGTGTTGATTGCATATTTCCGAAATCTATTGACATTGATTGGAGTCGAATCACATCATTCCTCATATGTTGGAATTATTAGAGTTTATTCGTATCATATTCATTCGATATACATGAATTGGGCCAAATGAGATCGATTGTCACTTTGTGTTAATTGTATATTCTCGGAATCTATTGATATCTATTGATGTCAAATCACATCCTTCCTCATATATTTGGAATTATTAGAGTTTATTCATATCAGATACATACGATATACATGAATTGAAGCCAATTGTGATCGATTGTCACTTTGTGTTGATTGCATATTCTCGAAATCTACTGACATCAATTGGAGTCGAATCACATCATTTCTCATATATTTGGATATATTAGAGTTTATTTGTGACAGATACATGCGATATACATGAATTGAAGCCAATTGTGATCGATTTACACTTTGTGTTGAATGCATATTCTCGGAATCCATTGATATCTATTGATGTCAAATCACATCCTTCCTCATATATTTGGAATTATTAGAGTTTATTTGTATCAGATACATTCGATATACATGAATTCAAGCCAATTGAGATAGATTGTCACTTTGTGGTGATTGCATATTTTTGGAATCAATTAACATTGATTGGAGTCGAATCACTTCATTTCTCATATATTTGGAAATATTTGAGTTTATTTTTATCAGATTTATTCGATATACATGAATTGAAGCCAATTGTGGTCGATTGTCATTTTGTGTTAATTGTATATTCTCGAAATCTATTGATGTCAATTCAAGTCGAATCACATCATTCCTCATATATTTGGAATTATTAGAGTTTATTTATATCAGATACATCCGATATACATAAATTCAAGCCAAATGTGATCGATTCTCACTTTGTGTTTATTGTATATTCTCGAAATCTATTGACATCGATTGAAATCGAATCACATCATATCACATATATTTGGAAGTATCAGAGTTTATTTGTATCAGATACATTCGATATACATGAATTGAAGCCAATTGTGATCGATGGTCACTTTGTGTTGATTGCATATTTCCGAAATCTATTGACATTGATCGGAGTCGAATCACATCATACCTTATATATTTGGAATTATTAGGGTTTATGTGTGTCAGATACATTCGATATACATGAATTCAAGCCAATTGTGATCGATTGTCACTTTGTGTTAATTGTATATTCTCGAAATCTATTGACATCGATTGAAATCGAATCACATCATATCTCATATATTTGGAAGTATCAGAGTTTATTTGTATCAGATACATTCGATAAACATGAATTGAAGTCAATTGAGATCGATGGTCACTTTGTGTTGATTGCATATTTCCGAAATCTATTGACATTGATTGGAGTAGAATCACATCATTCCTCATATGTTGGGAATTATTAGAGTTTATTCGTATCAGATTCATTCGATATACATGAATTGGGGCCAAATGAGATCGATTGTCACTTTGTGTTAATTGTATATTCTCGGAATCTATTGATATCTATTGATGTCAAATCACATCCTTTCTCATATATTTGCAATTATTAGAGTTTATTTGTATCAGATACATTCGATATACATGAATTGAAGCCAATTGTGATCGATTGTCACTTTGTGTTCATTGTATATTCTCGAAATCTATTGACATCGATTGAAGTCGAATCACATCATATCTCATATATTCAGAAGTATCAGAGTTTATTTGTATCAGATACATTCGATATACATGAATTGAAGCAAATTGTGATCGATTGTCACTTTGTGTTGATTGCATATTTTCGAAATCTTTTGACATTGATTGGAGTCGAATCACTTCATTTCTCATATATTGAGATGTATTCGATTTCATTTGTGTCAGATTCATTCGATAAACATGAATTGAAGCCAATTGCGATCGATTGTCACTTTGTGTTGATTGCATATTTTCCAAATCTATTGACATCAATTGAAGTCGTATCACATCATTTCTCATATATAAGGAATTATTAGTGTTTATTTGTGTCAGATACATTCGATATACATGAATTCAAGCCAATTGTGATCGATTGTCACTTTGTGTTAATTGTATATTCTCGAAATCTATTGAAATCGATTGAAATCGAATCACATCATATCTCATATATTTGGAAGTATCAGAGTTTATTTGTATCAGATACATTCGATATACATGAAGTGAAGCAAATTGTGATCGATTGTCACTTTGTGTTGATTGCATATTTTCGAAATCTTTTGACATTGATTGGAGTCGAATCACTTCATTTCTCATATATTGATATGTATTCGATTTCATTTGTGTCAGATTCATTCGATATACATGAATTGAAGCCAATTGTGATCGATTGTCACTTTGTGTTGATTGCATATTTTCGAAATCTATTGACGTCAATTCAAGTCGAATCACATCATTCCTCATATATTTGGAATTATTAGAGTTTATTTGTATCAGATGCATTCGATATACATGAATTGGGGCCAACTGAGATCGATTGTCACTTTGTGTTAATTGTATATTCTCGAAATCTATTGACATCGATTGAAATCGAATCACATCATATCTCATATATTTGGAAGTATCAGAGTTTATTTGTATCAGATACATTCTATATAGATGGATTGAAGCCAATTGTGATCGATTGTAATTTGTGTTGATTGCATATCCCCGAAATCTATTGACATTGATTGGAGTCGAATCACATCATTCCTTATATATTTGGAATTATTAGAGTTTATTTGTATCAGATTCATTCGATATACATGAATTGGGGCCAAATGAGATCGATTGTCACTTTGTGTTAATTGTATATTCTCGGGATCTATTGATATCTATTGATGTCAAATCACATCCTTTCTCATATATTTGGAATTATTAGAGTTCATTTATATCAGATACATCCGATATACATGAATTCAAGCCAATTGTGATCGATTGTCACTTTGTGTTAATTGTATATTCTCGAAATCTATTGACATCGATTGAAATCGAATCACATCATATCTCATATATTTGGAAGTATCAGAGTTTATTTGTATCAGATACATCCGATATACATGAATTCAAGCCAAATGTGATCGATTGTCACTTTGTGTTAATTGTATATTCTCGAAATCTATTGACATTGATTGGAGTCGAATCACATCATTCCTCATATATTTGGAATTATTAGAGTTTATTTGTATCAGATTCATTCGATATACATGAATTGGGGCCAAATGAGATCGATTGTCACTTTGTGTTGATTGCATATTTTCGAAATCTATTGACGTCAATTCAAGTCGAATCACATCATTCCTCATATATTTGGAATTATTAGGGTTTATTTGTGTCAGATACATTCGATATACATGAATTCAAGCCAATTGTGATCGATTGTCACTTTGTGCTAATTGTATATTCTCGAAATCTATTGACATCGATTGAAATCGAATCACATCATATCTCATATATTTGGAAGTATCAGAGTTTATTTGTATCAGATACATTCGATAAACATGAATTGAAGCCAATTGTGATCGATTGTCACTTTGTGTTGATTGCATATCCTCGAAATCTTTTGACATTGATTGGAGTCGAATCACATCATTCCTCATATATTTGGAATTATTAGAGTTTAGTTGTATCAGATGCATTCGATATACATGAATTGGGGCCAACTGAGATCGATTGTCACTTTGTGTTAATTGTATATTCTCGGGATCTATTGATATCTATTGATGTCAAATCACATCTTTTCTCATATATTTGGAATTATTAGAGTTCATTTATATCAGATGCATTCGATATACATGAATTGGGGCCAACTGAGATCGATTGTCACTTTGTGTTAATTGTATATTCTCGAAATCTATTGACGTCTATTGATGTCGAATCACATCATATCTCATATATTTGGAAGTATCAGAGTTTATTTGTATCAGATACATTCGATATACATGAATTGAAGCCAATTGTGATCGATTGTCACTTTGTGTTGATTGCATATTTCCGAAATCTATTGACATTGATTGGAGTCGAATCACATAATTCCTCATATATTTGGAATTATTAGAGTTTATTTGTATCAGATTCATTCGATATACATGAATTGGGGCCAAATGAGATCGATTGTCACTTTGTGTTAATTGTATATTCTCGGAATCTATTGATATCTATTGATGTCAAATCACATCCTTCCCCATATATTTGGAATTATTAGAGTTTATTTGTATCAGATACAATCGATATACATGAATTCAAGCCAATTGTGATCGATTGTCACTTTGTGTTAATTGTATATTCTCGAAATCTATTGACATCGATTGAAATCGAATCACATCATATCTCATATATTTGGAAGTATCAGAGTTTATTTGTATCAGATACATTCGATATACATGAATTGAAGCCAATTGTGATCGATTGTCACTTTGTTTTGATTGCATATTTCCAGAATCTATTGACATTGATTGGAGCCGAATCACTTCATTTCTCATATATTAAAATGTATTCGAGTTCATTTGTGAGAGATTTATTCGATAAACATGAATTGAAGCCAATTGCGATCGATTGTCACTTTGTGTTGATTGCATATTTTGGAAGTCTATTGAAATCGATTGAAGTCCATTCTCATAATTGCGCATATATTAGGATTTATTAGAGTATATTTTAGTCGATTATCACTTTGTGTTGATTGCATATTTTCCAAATCTATTGACATCAATTGAAGTCGAATCACATCATTTCTCATATATAAGGAATTATTAGGGTTCATTTGTGTTAGATACATTCAATATACATGAATTGAAGCCAATTGTGATCGATTGTCACTTTGTGTTGATTGCATATTCTCGAAATCTACTGACATCAATTGGAGTCGAATCACATCATTTCTCATATATTTGGAAATATTAGAGTTTATTTGTGTCAGATACTTTCGATATACATGAATTGAAGCCAATTGTGATCGATTTACATTTTGTGTTGAATGCATATTCTCGGAATCTATTGACATCAATTCGAGTCGAATTACATCATCTCTCATATATCTGGAATTATTAGAGTTTATTTGTGTCAAATACATTCGATATAGATAAATACAAGCCAATTGTGATCGATTGTCATTTTGTGTTAATTGTATATTCTCGAAATCTATTGACGTCTATTGATGTCAAATCACATCCTTCCTCATATATTTGGAATTATTAGAGTTTATTCATATCAGATACATACGATATACATGAATTGAAGCCAATTGTGATCGATTGTCACTTTGTGTTAATTGTATATTCTCGAAATCTATCGACATCAATTGGAGTCGAATCACATCATTTCTCATATATTTGGAAATATTAGATTTTATTTGTATCAGTTACATTCGATATACATGAATTGGAACCAATTGTGATCGATTGTCACTTTGTGTTGATTGCATATTTCCGAAATCTATTGACATTGATTGGAGTCAAATCACTTCATTTCTCATATATTAAGATGTATTCGAGTTCATTTGTGTCAGATTCATTCGATATACATGAATTGAAGCCAATTGCGATCGATTGTCACTTTGTGTTGATTGCATATTTTGGAAGTCTATTGAAATCGATTGAAGTCCATTCACATAATTGCGCATATATTAGGATGTATTAGAGTATATTTGGGTCGATTATCACTTTGTGTTGATTGCATATTTTCCAAATCTATTGACATCAATTGAAGTCGAATCACATCATTTCTCATATATAAGGAATTATTAGGGTTTATTTGTGTCAGATGCATTCAATAAACATGAATTGAAGCCAATTGTGATCGATTGTCACTTTGTGTTGATTGCATATTTCCGAAATCTATTGACATTTATTGGAGTCGAATCACTTCATTTCTCATATATTAAGATGTATTCGAGTTCATTCGTGTCAGATTCATTCGATATACATGAATTGATGCCAATTGCGATCGATTGTCACTTTGTTTTGATTGCATATTTTGGAAGTCTATTGAAATCGATTGAAGTCCAAACACATAATTGCGCATATATTAGGATGTATTAGAGTATATTTGGGTCAATTATCACTTTGTGTTGATTGCATATTTTCCAAATCTATTGACATCAATTGAAGTCGAATCACATAATTTCTCATATATAAGGAATTATTAGGGTTTATTTGTGTCCGATACATTCAATATACATGAATTGAAGTCAATTGTGATCGATTGTCACTTTGTGTTTATTGCATATTCTCGAAATCTATCGACATCAATTGGAGTCGAATCACATCATATCTCATATATTTGGAAATATCAGAGTTTATTTGTATCAGATACATTCGATATACATGAATTGAAGCCAATTGTGATCGATTGTCACTTCGTGTTGATTGCATATTTCCGAAATTTATTGACCTTGATTGGAGTCGAATCACATCATTCCTCATATATTTGGAATTATTAGAGTTTATTCGTATCAGATTCATTCGATATACATGAATTGGGGCCAAATGAGTTCGATTGTCACTTTGTGTTAATTGTATATTCTCGAAATCTATTGATATCTATTCATGTCAAAT
Source organism: Diorhabda carinulata (assembly GCF_026250575.1). Lineage (NCBI taxonomy): Eukaryota > Metazoa > Arthropoda > Insecta > Coleoptera > Chrysomelidae > Diorhabda > Diorhabda carinulata. The sequence goes on along the minus strand of NC_079473.1, from coordinate 3,576,607 downwards.
CACATCCTTCCTCATATATTTGGAATTATTAGAGTATATTTGGTTCGATTATCACTTTGTGTTGATTGCAAATTTTCCAAATGTATTGACATCAATTGAAGTCGAATCACATCATTTCTCATATATAAGGAATTATTAGGGTTCATTTGTGTCAGATACATTCAATGTACATGAATTGAAGCCAATTGTGATCGATTGTCACTTTGTGTTGATTGCATATTCTCGAAATCTACTGACATCGATTGAAGTCGAATCACATCATATCTTATATATTCAGAAGTATCAGAGTTTATTTGTATCAGATACATTCGATATACATGAATTGAAGCAAATTGTGATCGATTGTCACTTTGTGTTGATTGCATATTTTCGAAATCTTTTGACATTGATTGGAGTCGAATCACATCATTTCTCATATATTTGGAAATATTTGAGTTTATTTGTATCAGATTTATTCGATATACATGAATTGAAGCCAATTGTGATCGATTGTCATTTTGTGTTAATTGTATATTCTCGAAATCTATTGATGTCAATTCAAGTCGAATCACATCATTCCTCATATATTTGGAATTATTAGAGTTTATTTATATCAGATACATCCGATATACATGAATTCAAGCCAAATGTGATCGATTCTCACTTTGTGTTTATTGTATATTCTCGAAATCTATTGACATCGATTGAAATCGAATCACATCATATCACATATATTTGGAAGTATCAGAGTTTATTTGTATCAGATACATTCGATATACATGAATTGAAGCCAATTGTGATCGATGGTCACTTTGTGTTGATTGCATATTTCCGAAATCTATTGACATTGATCGGAGTCGAATCACATCATACTTTATATATTTGGAATTATTAGGGTTTATGTGTGTCAGATACATTCGATATACATGAATTCAAGCCAATTGTGATCGATTGTCACTTTGTGTTAATTGTATATTCTCGAAATCTATTGACATCAATTGAAATCGAATCACATCATATCTCATATATTTGGAAGTATCAGAGTTTATTTGTATCAGATACATTCGATATACATGAATTGAAGCCAATTGTGATCGATTGTCACTTTGTGTTGATTGCATATCCTCGAAATCTATTGACATTGATTGGAGTCGAATCACATCATTCCTCATATATTTGGAATCATTAGAGTTTATTTGTATCAGATTCATTCGATATACATGAATTGGGGCCAAATGAGATCGATTGTCACTTTGTGTTAATTGTATATTCTCGGAATCTATTGATATCTATTGATGTCAAATCACATCCTTCCTCATATATTTGGAATTATTAGAAATTATTCGTATCAGATACATTCGATATACATGAATTGAAGCCAATTGTGATCGATTGTCCCTATGTGTTGAATGCATATTCTCGAAATCTATTGACATCAATTCAAGTCGAATCACATCATTCCTCATATATTTGGAATTATTAGAGTTTATTCGTATCAGATACACAGAATCACATCATTTCTCATACATAATCAATTATTAGAGTTTATTTGTGTCAGATCCATTCGATATACATGAATTGGAGCCAATTGAGATCGATTGTCACTTTGTGTTGATTGCATATTTCCGAAATCTATTGACATTGATTGGAGTCGAATTACATCATTTCTCATATATTTGGAAATATTAGAGTTTATTTGTATCAGATACAATTGATATACATGAATTGAAGCCAATTGTGATCGATTGTCATTTTGTGATAATTGTATATTCTCGAATTCTATTGATGTCAATTCAAGTCGAATCACATCATTCCTCATATATTTGGAATTATTAGAGTTTATTTATATCAGATACATCCGATATACATGAATTCAAGCCAATTGTGATCGATTGTCACTTTGTGTTAATTGTATATTCTCGAAATCTATTGATATCGATTGAAGTCGAATCACATCATATCTCATATATTTGGAAGTATCAGAGTTTATTTGTATCAGATACATTCGGTATACATGAATTGGAGCCAATTGTGATCGATTGTCACTTTGTGTTGATTGCATATTTTCGAAATCTATTGATATCGATTGAAGTCGAATCACATCATATCTCATATATTTGGAAGTATCAGAGTTTATTTGTATCAGATACATTCGATACACATGAATAGAAGCCAATTGTGATCGATTGTCACTTTGTGTTAATTGTATATTCTCGAAATCTATTGACATCGATTGAAGTCGAATTACATCATATCTCATATATTTGGGAGTATCAGAGTTTATTTGTATCAGATACATAAGATATACATGAATTCCAGCCAATTGTGATCGATTGTCACTATGTGTTAATTGTATATTCTCGAAATCTATTGACATCGATTGAAGTCAAATCACATCATATCTCATATATTTGGGAGTATCAGAGTTTATTTGTATCAGATACGTTCGATATACATGAATTGAAGCCAATTGTGATCGATTGTCACTTTGTGTTAATTGTATATTCTCGAAATCTATTGATATCGATAGAAGTCGAATCACATCATATCTCATATATTTGGAAGTTTCAGAGTTTATTTGTATCAGATACGTTCGATATACATGAATTGAAGCCAATTGTGATCGATTGTCACTTTGTGTTAATTGTATATTCTCGAAATCTATTGATGTCAATTCAAGTCGAATCACATCATATCTCATATATTTGGAAGTATCAGAGTTTATTTGTATCAGGTACGTTCGATATACATGAATTGAAGCCAATTGTGATCGATTGTCACTTTGTGTTTATTGTATATTCTCGGAATCTATTGATATCGATAGAAGTCGAATCACATCATATCTCATATATTTGGAAGTATCAGAGTCTATTTGTATCAGATACATTCGATATACATGAATTGAAGCCAATTGTGATCTATTGTCACTTTGTGTTAATTGTATATTCTCGAAATCTATTGACATCGATTGAAGTCGAATCACATCATATCTCATATATTTGGAAGTATCAGAGTTTATTTGTATCAGATACATTCGATATACATGAATTGAAGCCAATTGTGATCGATTGTCACTTTGTGTTAATTGTATATTCTCGAAATCTATTGACGTCTATTGATGTCAAATCACATCATATCTCATATATTTGAGAGTATCAGAGTTTATTTGTATCAGATACGTTCGATATACATGAATTGAAGCTAATTGTGATCGATTGTCACTTTGTGTTAATTGTATATTCTCGAAATCTATTGATATCGATAGGAGTCGAATTACATCATATCTCATATATTTGGAAGTATCAGAGTTTATTTGTATCAGATACGTTCGATATACATGAATTGAAGCCAATTGTGATCGATTGTCACTTTGTGTTAATTGTATATTCTCGAAATCTATTGATGTCAATTCAAGTCGAATCACATCATATCTCATATATTTGGAAGTATCAGAGTTTATTTGTATCAGATACATTCGATATACATGAATTGAAGCCAATTGTGATCGATTGTCACTTTGTGTTGATTGCATATTCTCGAAATCTATTGACGTCTATTGATGTCCAATCACATCCTTCCTGATATATTTGGAAATATTAGAGTTTATTTGTATCAGATACATTCGATATACATGAATTGAAGCCAATTGTGATCGATTGTCATTTTGTGTTAATTGTATATTCTCGAAATCTATTGACATCAATTGGAGTCGAATCACATCATTTCTCATATATTTGGAAATATTAGAGTTTATTTGTATCAGATACATTCGATATACATGAATTGGGGCCAAATGAGCTCGATTGTCACTTTGTGTTGATTGCATATTTTCCAAATCTATTGACATCAATTGAAGTCGAATTACATAATTTCTCATATATTTGCAATTATTAGAAATTATTTGTGTCAGATACATTCGATATAGATGAATTCAAGCCAATTGAGATCGATTGTCACTTTGTGGTGATTGCATATTTTTCAAATCTATTGACATCAATTGGAGTCGAATCACATCATTTCTCATATATTTGGAAATATTAGAGTTTATTTGTATCAGATACATTCGATATACATGAATTGGGGCCAAATGAGCTCGATTGTCACTTTGTGTTGATTGCATATTTTCCAAATCTATTGACATCAATTGAAGTCGAATTACATAATTTCTCATATATTTGCAATTATTAGAAATTATTTGTGTCAGATACATTCGATATAGATGAATTCAAGCCAATTGAGATCGATTGTCACTTTGTGGTGACTGCATATTTCCGAAATCTATTGACATCAATTGAAGTCGAATCACATCATTTCTCATATATAAGGAATTATTGGAGTTTATTGGTGTCAGATACATTCGATATACATGAATTGAAGCCAATTGTGATCGATTGTCACTTTGTGTTGATTGCACATTCTCGAAATCTACTGACATCAATTGGAGTCGAATCACATCATTTCTCATATATTTGGAAATATTAGAGTTTATTTGTGTCAGATACATTCGATATAGATGAATTCATGACAATTGAGATCGATTGTCACTTTGTGTTGATTGCATATTCTCGAAATCTACTGACATCAATTGGAGTCGAATCACATCATTTCTTATATATTTGGGAGTATCAGAGTTCATTTGTATCAGATACATTCGATATACATGAATTGGAGCCAATTGTGATCGATTATCACTTTGTGTTGATTGCATATTTTCGAAATCTATTGACATTGATTGGAGTCGAACCACATCATTCCTCATATATTTGGAATTATTAGAGTTTATTTGTATCAGATTCATTCGATATACATGAATTGGGGCCGAATGAGATCGATTTTCACTTTGTGTTAATTGTATATTCTCGAAATCTATTGATATCTATTGATGTCAAATCACGTCCTTCCTCATATATTTGGAATTATTAGAGTTTGTATCAGATACATTCGATATACATGAATTGAAGCCAATTGTGATCGATTGTCACTTTGTGTTAATTGTATATTCTCGGAATCTATCGACATCGATTGAAGTCGAATCACATCATATCTCATATATTTGGAAGTATCAGAGTTTATTTGTATCAGATACATTCGATATTCATGAATTGAGGCCAGTTGTGATCGATTGTCACTTTGTGTTGATTGCATATTCTCGAAATCTATCGACATCAATTGGAGTCGAATAACATCATACCTCATATATTTGGGAGTATCAGAGTTTATTTGTATCAGATATATTCGATATACATGAATTGAAGCCAATTGTGATCGATTGTCACTTTGTGTTAATTGTATATTCTCGGAATCTGTTGACATCGATTGAAGTCGAATCACATCATATCCCATACATTTGGAAGTATCAGAGTTTATTTGTATCAGATACATTCGATATACATGAATTGGAGCCAATTGTGATCGATTGTCAGTTTGTGTTGATTGCATATTTCCGAAATCTATTGACATCAATTGAAGTCGAATCACATCATTTCTCATATATAAGGAATTATTAGAGTTTATTTGTGTCGGATACATTCGATATACATTAATTGGGGCCAAATGAGATCGATTGTCACTTTGTGTTAATTGTATATTCTCGAAATCTATTGACGTCTATTGATGTCAAATCACATCCTTCCTCATATATTTGGAATTATTAGAGTTTATTTATATCAGATACATCCGATATACATGAATTCAAGCCAAATGAGATCGATTGTCACTTTGTGTTAATTGTATATTCTCGATATCTATTGACGTCTATTAATGTCAAATCACATCCTTCCTCATATATTTGGAATTATTAGAGTTTATTTGTATCAGATTCATTCGATATACATGAATTGAGGCCAAATGAGATCGATTTTCACTTTGTGTTGATTGCATATTTTCGAAATCTATTGACATTGATTGGAGTCGAATCACATCATTCCTCATATATTTGGAATTATTAGAGTTTATTTGTATCAGATTCATTCGATATACATAAATTGGGGCCAAATGAGATAGATTTTCTTTTTGTGTTAATTGTATATTCTTGAAATCTATTGATATCTATTGATGTCAAATCACATCCTTCCTCATATATTTGGAATTATTAGAGTTTGTTTGTATCAGATACATTCGATATACATGAATTGAAGCCAATTGTGATCGATTGTCACTCTGTGTTAATTGTATATTCTCGAAATCTATTGACATCGATTGAAGTCGAATCACATCATAACTCATATATTTGGAAGTATCAGAGTTTATTTGTATCAGATACATTCGATATACATGAATTGAGGCCAGTTGTGATCGATTGTCACTTTGTGTTGATTGCATATTCTCGAAATCTATCGACATCAATGGGAGTCGAATCACATCATTTCTCATATATAAAGAATTATTAGAGTTTATTTGTGTCAGATACATTCGATATACATGAATTGGGGCCAAATGAGATCGATTTTCACTTTGTGTTAATTGTATATTCCCGAAATCTATTGATATCTATTGATGTCAAATCACATCCTTCCTCATATATTTGGAATTATTAGAGTTTGTTTGTATCAGATACATTCGATATACATGAATTGAAGCCAATTGTGATCGATCGTCATTTTGTGTTAATTGTATATTCTCGAAATCTATTGACATCAATTGGAGTCGAATCACATCATTTCTCATATATTTGGAAATATTAGAGTTTATTTGTATCAGATACATTCGATATACATGAATTGGGGCCAAATGAGCTCGATAGTCACTTTGTGTTGATTGCATATTTTCCAAATCTATTGACATCAATTGAAGTCGAATTACATAATTTCTCATATATTTGCTATTATTAGAAATTATTTGTGTCAGATACATTCGATATAGATGAATTCAAGCCAATTGAGATCGATTGTCACTTTGTGGTGATTGCATATTTTTCAAATCTATTGACATCAATTGAAGTCGAATTACATCATTTCTCATATATTTGCAATTATTAGAGTTCATTTGTGTCAGATACATTCGATATAGATGAATTCAAGCCTATTGAGATCGATTGTCACTTTGTGGTGACTGCATATTTCCGAAATCTATTGACATCAATTGAAGTCGAATCACATCATTTCTCATATATAAGGAATTATTGGAGTTTATTTGTGTCAGATACATTCGATATACATGAATTGAAGCCAATTGTGATCGATTGTCACTTTGTGTTGATTGCACATTCTCGAAATCTACTGACATCAATTGGAGTCGAATCACATCATTTCTCATATATTTGGAAATATTAGAGTTTATTTGTGTCAGATACATTCGATATAGATGAATTCATGCCAATTGAGATCGATTGTCACTTTGTGTTGATTGCATATTCTCGAAATCTACTGACATCAATTGGAGTCGAATCACATCATTTCTTATATATTTGGGAGTATCAGAGTTCATTTGTATCAGATACATTCGATATACATGAATTGAAGTCAATTGTGATCGATTGTCACTTTGTGTTAATTGTATATTCTCGGAATCTGTTGACATCGATTGAAGTCGAATCACATCATATCCCATACATTTGGAAGTATCAGGGTTTATTTGTATCAGATACATTCGATATACATGAATTGGAGCCAATTGTGATCGATTGTCAGTTTGTGTTGATTGCATATTTCCGAAATCTATTGACATCAATTGAAGTCGAATCACATCATTTCTCATATATAAGGAATTATTAGAGTTTATTTGTGTCGGATACATTCGATATACATTAATTGGGGCCAAATGAGATCGATTGTCACTTTGTGTTAATTGTATATTCTCGAAATCTATTGACGTCTATTGATGTCAAATCACATCCTTCCTCATATATTTGGAATTATTAGAGTTTATTTATATCAGATACATCCGATATACATGAATTCAAGCCAAATGAGATCGATTGTCACTTTGTGTTAATTGTATATTCTCGATATCTATTGACGTCTATTAATGTCAAATCACATCCTTCCTCATATATTTGGAATTATTAGAGTTTATTTGTATCAGATTCATTCGATATACATGAATTGAGGCCAAATGAGATCGATTTTCACTTTGTGTTGATTGCATATTTTCGAAATCTATTGACATTGATTGGAGTCGAATCACATCATTCCTCATATATTTGGAATTATTAGAGTTTATTTGTATCAGATTCATTCGATATACATAAATTGGGGCCAAATGAGATCGATTTTCACTTTGTGTTAATTGTATATTCTCGAAATCTATTGATATCTATTGATGTCAAATCACATCCTTCCTCATATATTTGGAATTATTAGAGTTTGTTTGTATCAGATACATTCGATATACATGAATTGAAGCCAATTGTGATCGATTGTCACTCTGTGTTAATTGTATATTCTCGAAATCTATTGACATCGATTGAAGTCGAATCACATCATATCTCATATATTTGGAAGTATCAGAGTTTATTTGTATCAGATACATTCGATATACATGAATTGAGGCCAGTTGTGATCGATTGTCACTTTGTGTTGATTGCATATTCTCGAAATCTATCGACATCAATGGGAGTCGAATCACATCATTTCTCATATATAAAGAATTATTAGAGTTTATTTGTGTCAGATACATTCGATATACATGAATTGGGGCCAAATGAGATCGATTTTCACTTTGTGTTAATTGTATATTCCCGAAATCTATTGATATCTATTGATGTCAAATCACATCCTTCCTCATATATTTGGAATTATTAGAGTTTGTTTGTATCAGATACATTCGATATACATGAATTGAAGCCAATTGTGATCGATTGTCACTTTGTGTTAATTGTATATTCCCGAAATCTATTGACATCGATTGAAGTCGAATCACATCATATCTCATATATTTGGAAGTATCAGAGTTTATTTGTATCAGATACATTCGATATACATGAATTGAAGCCAATTGTGATCGATTGTCACTTTGTGTTAATTGTATATTCTCGGAATCTGTTGACATCCATTGAAGTCGAATCACATCATATCCCATATATTTGGAAGTATCAGAGTTTATTTGTATCAGATACATTCGATATACATGAATCGAAGCCAATTGTGATCGATTGTCAGTTTGTGTTGATTGCATAATTCCGAAATCTATTGACATCAATTGGAGTCGAATCACATCATTTCTCATATATAAAGAATTATTAGAGTTTATTTGTGTCGGATACATTCGATATACATTAATTGGGGCCAAATGAGATCGATTGTCACTTTGTGTTAATTGTATATTCTCGAAATCTATTGACGGCTATTGATGTCAAATCACACCCCTCCTCATATATTTGGAATTATTAGAGTTTATTTATATCAGATACATCCGATATACATGAATTCAAGCCAAATGAGATCGATTGTCACTTTGTGTTAATTGTATATTCTCGATATCTATTGACGTCTATTAATGTCAAATCACATCCTTCCTCATATATTTGGAATTATTAGAGTTTATTTGTATCAGATTCATTCGATATACATGAATTGAGGCCAAATGAAATCGATTTTCACTTTGTGTTAATTGTATATCCTCGAAATCTATTGATATCTATTGATGTCAAATCACATCCTTCCTCATATATTTGGAATTATTGGAGTTTGTTTGTATCAGATACATTCGATATACATGAATTGAAGCCAATTGTGATCGATTGTCACTTTGTGTTAATTGTATATTCTCGAAATCTATTGACATCGATTGAAATCGAATCACATCATATCACATATATTTGGAAGTATCAGAGTTTATTTGTGTCAGATACATTCGATATACATGAATTGGGGCCAAATGAGATCGATTTTCACTTTGTGTTAATTGTATATTCCCGAAATCTATTGATATCTATTGATGTCAAATCACATCCTTCCTCATATATTTGGAATTATTAGAGTTTGTTTGTATCAGATACATTCGATATACATGAATTGAAGCCAATTGTGATCGATTGTCACTTTGTGTTAATTGTATATTCCCGAAATCTATTGACATCGATTGAAGTCGAATCACATCATATCTCATATATTTGGAAGTATCAGAGTTTATTTGTATCAGATACATTCGATATACATGAATTGAAGCCAATTGTGATCGATTGTCACTTTGTGTTAATTGTATATTCTCGGAATCTGTTGACATCCATTGAAGTCGAATCACATCATATCCCATATATTTGGAAGTATCAGAGTTTATTTGTATCAGATACATTCGATATACATGAATCGAAGCCAATTGTGATCGATTGTCAGTTTGTGTTGATTGCATAATTCCGAAATCTATTGACATCAATTGGAGTCGAATCACATCATTTCTCATATATAAAGAATTATTAGAGTTTATTTGTGTCGGATACATTCGATATACATTAATTGGGGTCAAATGAGATCGATTGTCACTTTGTGTTAATTGTATATTCTCGAAATCTATTGACGGCTATTGATGTCAAATCACATCCCTCCTCATATATTTGGAATTATTAGAGTTTATTTATATCAGATACATCCGATATACATGAATTCAAGCCAAATGAGATCGATTGTCACTTTGTGTTAATTGTATATCCTCGAAATCTATTGATATCTATTGATGTCAAATCACATCCTTCCTCATATATTTGGAATTATTAGAGTTTGTTTGTATCAGATACATTCGATATACATGAATTGAAGCCAATTGTGATCGATTGTCACTTTGTGTTAATTGTATATTCTCGAAATCTATTGACATCGATTGAAGTCGAATCACATCATATCTCATATATTTGGAAGTATCAGAGTTTATTTGTATCAGATACATTCGATATACATGAATTGAGGCCAGTTGTGATCGATTGTCACTTTGTGTTGATTGCATATTCTCGAAATCTATCGACATCAATTGGAGTCGAATCACATCATTTCTCATATATGAAGAATTATTAGAGTTTATTTGTGTCAGATACATTCGATATACATGAATTGGAGCCAAATGAGATCGATTTTCACTTTGTGTTAATTGTATATTCTCGAAATCTATTGACATCGATTGAAGTCGAATCACATCATATCTCATATATTTGGAAGTATCAGAGTTCATTTGTATCAGATACATTCGATATACATGAATTGAGGCCAGTTGTGATCGATTGTCCCTTTGTGTTGATTGCATATTCTCGAAATCTATCGACATCAATTGGAGTCGAATCACATCATTTCTCATATATAAAGAATTATTAGAGTTTATTTGTGTCAGATACATTCGATATACATGAATTGGGGCCAAAAGAGATCGATTTTCACTTTGTGTTAATTGTATATTCTCGAAATCTATTGATATCTATTGATGTCAAATCACATCCTTCCTCATATATTTGGAATTATTAGAGTTTATTTGTATCAGATACATTCGATATACATGAATTGAAGCCAATTGTGATCGATTGTCACTTTGTGTTTATTGTATATTCTCGGAATCTGTTGACATCGATTGAAGTCGAATCACATCATATCCCATATATTTGGAAGTATCAGAGTTTATTTGTATCAGATACATTCGATATACATGAATTGAAGCCAATTGTGATCGATTGTCAGTTTGTGTTGATTGCATAATTCCGAAATCTATTGACATCAATTGAAGTCGAATCACATCATTTCTCATATATAAGGAATTATTAGAGTTTATTTGTGTCGGATACATTCGATATACATTAATTGGGGCCAAATGAGATCGATTGTCACTTTGTGTTAATTGTATATTCTCGAAATCTATTGACGTCTATTGATGTCAAATCACATCCTTCCTCATATATTTGGAATTATTAGAGTTTATTTATATCAGATACATCCGATATACATGAATTCAAGCCAAATGAGATCGATTGTCACTTTGTGTTAATTGTATATTCTCGATATCTATTGACGTCTATTAATGTCAAATCACATCCTTCCTCATATATTTGGAATTATTAGAGTTTATTTGTATCAGATTCATTCGATATACATGAATTGAGGCCAAATGAGATCGATTTTCACTTTGTGTTAATTGTATATTCTCGAAATCTATGGATATCTATTGATGTCAAATCACATCCTTCCTCATATATCTGGAATTATTAGAGTTTATTTGTATCAGATACATTCGATATACATGAATTGAAGCCAATTGTGATCGATTGTCACTTTGTGTTAATTGTATATTCTCGAAATCTATTGACATCAATTGGAGTCGAATCACATCATTTCTCATATATTTGGATGTATTCGAGTTTATTTGTGTCAGATACATTCGATATACATAAATTCAAGCCAATTGTGATCGATTGTCACTTTGTGTTAATTGTATATTCTCGAAATCTATTGACATCAATTGAAATCGGATTACATCATTTCTCATATATTTGGAAATATTAGAGTTTATTTGTATCAGATACATTCCATATACATGAATTGAAGCCAATTGTGATCGATTGTCACATTGTGTTGATTGCATATTTTCCAAATCTATTGACATCAATTGAAATCGAATTACATCATTTCTCATATATTTGGAATTATTAGAGTTGATTTGTGTCAGATACATTCGATATAGATGAATTCAAGCCAATTGAGATCGATTGTCACTTTGTATTGATTGCATATTTCCGAAATCTATTGACATTGATTGGAGTCGAATCACATCATCTCTCATATATTTGGGAATATTAGAGTTTATTTGTGTCAGATACATTCGATATACATAAATTCAAGCCAATTGTGATCGATTGTCACTTTGTGATAATTGTATATTCTCGAAATCTATTGACATCGATTGAAGTCGAATCACATCATTTCTCATATATTTGGAAATATTAGAGTTTATTTGTATCAGATACATTCCATATACATGAAATGAAGCCAATTGTGATCGATTGTCACATTGTGTTGATTGCATATTTTCCAAATCTATTGACATCAATTGAAATCGAACTACATCATTTCTCATATATTTGGAATTATTAGAGTTGATTTGTGTCAGATACATTCGATATAGATGAATTAAAGCCAATTGAGATCGATTGTCACTTTGTGTTGATTGCATATTTTCGAAATCCATTGACATCAATTGAAGTCGAATCACATCATCTCTCATATATTTGGGAATATTAGAGTTTATTTGTGTCAGATACATTCGATATACATGAATTCAAGCCAATTGTGATCGATTGTCACTTTGTGTTAATTTTATATTCTCGAAATCTATTGACATCGATTGAAGTCGAATCACATCATATCTCTTATATTTGGGAGTATCAGTGTTTATTTGTATCAGATACATTCGATATACATGAATTTTAGCCAATTGTGATCGATTGTCACTATGTGTTGATTGCATATTCTCGAAATCTATTGACATCAATTGGAGTCGAATCACATCATTTCTCATATATTTGGATGTATTCGAGTTCATTTGTGTCAGATTCATTCGATATACATGAATTGAAGCCATTTGCGATCGATTGTCACTCTGTGTTGATTGCATATTTCCGAAATCTATTGACATTGATTGGAGTCGAATTACATCATTTCTCATATATTTGGAAATATTAGAGTTTATTTGTATCAGATACATTCGATATACATGAATTGAAGCCAATTGTGATCGATTGTCACATTGTGTTGATTGCATATTTTCCAAATCTATTGACATCAATTGAAATCGAATTACATCATTTCTCATATATTTGGAATTATTAGAGTTGATTTGTGTCAGATACATTCGATATAGATGAATTCAAGCCAATTGAGATCGATTGTCACTTTGTATTGATTGCATATTTCCGAAATCTATTGACATTGATTGGAGTCGAATCACATCATCTCTCGTATATTTGGGAATATTAGAGTTTATTTGTGTCAGATACATTCGATATACATGAATTCAAGCCAATTTTGATCGATTGCCACATTGTGTTGATTACATATTCTCGAAATCTATTGACATCAATTGGAGTCGAATCACATCATTTCTCATATATTTGGATGTATTCGAGTTCATTTGTGTCAGATTCATTCGACATACATGAATTGAAACCAGTTCTGATCGATTGTCACTTTGTGTTGATTGCATATTGTCGAAATCTATCGACATGAATTGGAGTCGAATCATATCATTTCTCATATATTTGGAAATATTAGAGATTATTTGTATCAGATACATTCGATATACATGAATTGAAGCAAATTGTGATCGATTGTCACTTTGGGTTGATTGCATATTTCTTAAATCTATTGACATCAATTGAAGTCGAATCACATCATTTCTCATATAAAAGGAATTATTAGAGTTTATTCGTGTCAGATACATTCGATATACATTAATTGGGGCCAAATGAGATCGATTGTCACTTAGTGTTAATTGTATATTCTCGATATCTATTGACGACTATTGATGTCAAATCACATCCTTCCTCATATATTTGGAATTATTAGAGTTTATTTATATCAGATTTATTCGATATACATGAATTGGGGCCAAATGAGATCGATTGTCACTTTGTGTTAATTGTATATTCTCGATATCTATTGACGACTATTGATGTCAAATCCCATCCTTCCTCATATATTTGGAAGTATCAGAGTTTATTTGTATCAGATACATTCGATATACATGAATTGAAGCCAATTGTGATCGATTGTCACTTTGGGTTGATTGCATATTTCCGAAATCTATTGACATCAATTGAAGTCGAATCACATCATTTCTCATATATAAGGAATTATTGGAGTTTATTTGTGTCAGATACATTCGATATACATGAATTGAAGCAAATTGTGATCGATTGTCACTTTGGGTTGATTGCATATTTCTTAAATCTATTGACATCAATTGAAGTCGAATCACATCATTTCTCATATATAAGGAATTATTAGAGTTTATTTGTGTCGGATACATTCGATATACATGAATTGGGGCCAAATAAGATCGATTGTCACTTTGTGTTAATTGTATATTCTCGATATCTATTGACGTCTATTGATGTCAAATCACATCCTTCCTCATATATTTGGAATTATTAGAGTTTATTTGTGTCAGATTCATTCGATATACATGAATTGAAGCCATTTGCGATCGAATGTCACTTTGTGTTGATTGCATATTTTCGAAATCCATTGACATCAATTGAAGTCGAATCACATCATTTCTCATATATTTGGATGTATTCGAGTTCATTTGTGTCAGATTCATTCGATATACATGAATTGAAGCCATTTGCGATCGATTGTCACTTTGTGTTGATTGCATATTTCCGAAATCTATTGACATTGATTGGAGTCGAATCACATCATTTTTCATATTTTTGGAAATATTAGAGTTTATTTGTATCAGATAAATTCGATATACATGAATTGAAGCCAATTGTGATCGATTGTCACATTGTGTTGATTGCAAATTTTCCAAAGCTATTGACATCAATTGAAATCGAATTACATCATTTCTCATATATTTGGAATTATTAGAGTTAATTTCTGTCAGATACATTTGATATAGATGAATTCAAGCCAATTGAGATCGATTGTCACTTTGTATTGATTGCATATTTCTGAAATCTATTGACATTGATTGGAGTCTAATCACATCATTTCTCATATATTTGGATATATTCGAGTTCATTTGTGTAAGATTCATTCGATATACATGAATTGAAGCCATTTGCGATCGATTGTCACTTTGTGTTGATGGCATATTTTCGAAATCCATTGACATCAATAGAAGTCGAATCAGATCATATCTCATATATTTGGAAGTATCAGTGTTTATTTGTATCAGATACATTAGATATACATGAATTGAAGCCAATTGTGATCGATTGCCACATTGTGTTGATTGCATATTTTCCAAATCTATTGACATCAATTGAAATCGGATTACATCATTTCTCATATATTTGGAATTATTAGAGTTGCTTTGTGTCAGATACATTCGATAAAGATGAAATCAAGCCAATTGAGATCGATTGTCACTTTGTATTGATTGCATATTTCTGAAATCTATTGACATTGATTGGAGTCGAATCACATCATTTCTCATATATTTGGATGTATTCGAGTTTATTTGTATCAGAAACATTCGATATACATCAATTGAAGCCAATTGTGATCGATTGTCACTATGTGTTGATTGCATATTTTCGAAATCTATTGACATCAAATGGAGTCGATTCACATCATTTCTCATATATTTGGAATTATTAGAGTTTATTTGTGTCAGATACATTCGATATAGATGAATTGAAGCCAATTGAGATCGATTGTCACTTTGTGTTGATTGCATATTTCCGAAATCTATTGACATCAATTGAAGTCGAATCACATCATTTCTTATATAATTGCAATTATTAGAGTTTATTTGAATCAGATACATTCAATATACATGAATTGAAGCCAATTGTTATCGATTGTCACTTTGTGTTGATTGCATGTTTCCCAAATCTATTGACGTCAATTGAGTCGAATCGAATCATTTCTCATATATTTGGAAGTATCAGAGTTTATTTGTGTCAGATACATTCGATATAGATGAATGCAAGCCAATTGTGGTCGATTGTCATTTTGTGTTAATTGTATATTCTAGAAATCTATTGACATCGATTGAAGTCGAAGCACATCATATCTCATATATTTGGAAGTATCAGAGTTTATTTGTGTCAGATTCATTCGATATACATGAATTGAAGCCATTTGCGATCGATTGTCACTTTGTGTTGATTGCATATTTTCGAAATCCATTGACATCAATTGAAGTCGAATCACATCATCTCTCATATATTTGGGAATATTAGAGTTTATTTGTGTCAGATACATTCGATATACATGAATTCAAGCCAATTGTGATAGATTGTCACTTTGTGTTAATTGTATATTCTCGAAATCTATAGACATCGATTGAAGTCGAATCACATCATATCTCTTATATTTGGAAGTATCAGTGTTTATTTGTATCAGATACATTCGATATACATGAATTGAAGCCAATTGTGATCGATTGTCACTATGTGTTGATTGCATATTCTCGAAATCTATTGACATCAATTGGAGTCGAATCACATCATTTCTCATATATTTGGATGTATTCGAGTTCATTTGTGTCAGATTCATTCGACATACATGAATTGAAACCATTTGCGATCGATTGTCACTTTGTGTTAATTGTATATTCTCGAAATCTATTGACATCGATTGAAGTCGAATCACATCATTTCTCATATATTTGGAAATATTAGAGTTTATTTGTGTCAGATACATTCGATATACATGAATTACAGCCAATTGTGATCGATTGCCACATTGTGTTGATTGCATATTTTCCAAATCTATTGACATCAATTGAAATCGGATTACATCATTTCTCATATATTTGGAAATATTAGAGTTTATTTGTATCAGATACATTCCATATACATGAATTGAAGCCAATTGTGATCGATTGTCACATTGTGTTGATTGCATATTTTCCAAATCTATTGACATCAATTGAAATCGAATTACATCATTTCTCATATATTTGGAATTATTAGAGTTGATTTGTGTCAGATACATTCGATATAGATGAATTCAAGCCAATTGAGATCGATTGTCACTTTGTGTTGATTGCATATTTCCGAAATCTTTTGACATCAATTGAAGTCGAATCACATCATTTCTCATATATTTGCAATTATTAGAGTTTATTTGTGACAGATACATCCGATATACATGAATTGAAGCCAATTGTGATCGATTGTCACTTTGTGTTGATTGCATATCCTAGAAATCTATTGACATGGATTGAAGTCGAATCACATCATATCTCATATATTTGGAATTATCAGAGTTTATTTGTATCAGAAACATTCGATATACATGAATTGAAGCCAATTGTGATCGATTGTCACTATGTGTTGATTGCATATTTTCGAAATCTATTGACATCAATTGGAGTCGAATCACATCATTTCTCATATATTTGGAATTAATAGAGTTTATTTGTGTCAGATACATTCGATATAGATGAATTGAAGCCAATTGAGATCGATTGTCACTTTGTGTTGATTGCATATTCTCGAAATCTATTGACATCGATTGAAGTCGAATCACATCATTTCTCATATATTTGGGAATATTAGAGTTTATTTGTGACAGATACATTCGATATACATGAATTCAAGCCAATTGTGATCGATTGTCACTTTGTGTTAATTGTATATTCTCGAAATCTATTGACATCGATTGAAGTCGAATCACATCATTTCTCATATATTTGGAAATATTAGAGTTTATTTGTATCAGATACATTCGATATACATGAATTGAAGCCAAATGTGATCGATTGCCACATTGTGTTGATTGCATATTTTCCAAATCTATTGACATCAATTGAAATCGGATTACATCATTTCTCATATATTTGGAATTATTAGAGTTGATTTGTGTCAGATACATTCGATAAAGATGAATCCAAGCCAATTGAGATCGATTGTCACTTTGTATTGATTGCATATTCTCGAAATCTATTGACTTCAATTGGAGTCGAATCAGATCATTTCTCATATATTTGGATGTATTCGAGTTCATTTGTGTCAGATTCATTCGACATACATGAATTGAAACCATTTGCGATCGATTGTCACTTTGTGTTGATTGCATATTTCCGAAATCTTTTGACATCAATTGAAGTCGAATCACATCATTTCTCATATATTTGCAATTATTAGTGTTTATTTGTGACAGATACATCCGATATACATAAATTGAAGCCAATTGTGATCGATTGTCACTTTGTGTTGATTGCATATCCTAGAAATCTATTGACATCGATTGAAGTCGAATCACATCATATCTCATATATTTGGACGTATTCGAGTTCATTTGTGTCAGATTCATTCGACATACATGAATTGAAACCATTTGCGATCGATTGTCACTTTGTGTTGATGGCATATATCCGAAATCCATTGACATCAATTGAAGTCGAATCACATCATTTCTCATATATTTGCAATTATTAGAGTTTATTTGTATCAGATACATTCAATATACATGAATTGAAGCCAATTGTTATAGATTGTCACTTTGTGTTGATTGCATGTTTCCCAAATCTATTGACGTCAATTGAGTCGAATCGAATCATTTCTCATATATTTGGAATTATCAGAGTTTATTTGTGTCAGATACATTCGATATAGATGAATGCAAGCCAATTGTGATCGATTGTCATTTTGTGTTAATTGTATATTCTCGAAATCTATTGACATCGACTGAAGTCGAATCACATCATATCTCTTATATTTGGAAGTATCAGTGTTTATTTGTATCAGATACATTCGATATACATGAATTGAAGCCATTTGCGATCGATTGTCACTTTGTGTTGATTGCATATTTTCCAAATCTATTGACATCAATTGAAGTCGAATTACATCATTTCTCATATATTTGGACGTATTCGAGTTCATTTGTGTCAGATTCATTCGACATACATGAATTGAAACCATTTGCGATCGATTGTCACTTTGTGTTGATTGCATATTTCCGAAATCTATTGACATCAATTGAAGTCGAATCACATCATTTCTCATATATTTGCAATTATTAGAGTTTATTTGTATCAGATACATTCAATATACATGAATTGAAGCCAATTGTTATAGATTGTCACTTTGTGTTGATTGCATGTTTCCCAAATCTATTGACGTCAATTGAGTCGAATCGAATCATTTCTCATATATTTGGAATTATCAGAGTTTATTTGTGTCAGATACATTCGATATAGATGAATGCAAGCCAATTGTGATCGATTGTCATTTTGTGTTAATTGTATATTCTCGAAATCTATTGACATCGATTGAAGTCGAATCACATCATATCTCTTATATTTGGAAGTATCAGTGTTTATTTGTATCAGATACATTCGATATACATGAATTGAAGCCATTTGCGATCGATTGTCACTTTGTGTTGATTGCATATTTTCCAAATCTATTGACATCAATTGAAGTCGAATTACATCATTTCTCATATATTTGGACGTATTCGAGTTCATTTGTGTCAGATTCATTCGACATACATGAATTGAAACCATTTGCGATCGATTGTCACTTTGTGTTGATTGCATATTTCCGAAATCTATTGACATCAATTGAAGTCGAATCACATCATTTCGCATATATTTGGAAATATTAGAGTTTATTTGTATCAGATTCATTCGATATACATGAATTGAAGCCATTTGCGATCGATTGTCACTTTGTGTTGATTGCATATTTTCGAAATCCATTGACATCAATTGAAGTCGAATCACATCATCTCTCATATATTTGGGAATATTAGAGTTTATTTGTATCAGAAACATTCGATATACATGAATTGAAGCCAATTGTGATCGATTGTCACTATGTGTTGATTGCATATTTTCGAAATCTATTGACATCAATTGGAGTCGAATCACATCATTTCTCATATATTTGGAATTAATAGAGTTTATTTGTGTCAGATACATTCGATATAGATGAATTGAAGCCAATTGAGATCGATTGTCACTTTGTGTTGATTGCATATTTCCGAAATCTATTCACATTGATTGGAGTCGAATCACATCATTTCTCATATATTTGGATGTATTCCAGTTCATTTGTGTCAGATTCGTTCGATATACATGAATTGAAGCCATTTGCGATCGATTGTCACTTTGTGTTGATTGCATATTTCCGAAATCTATTGACATTGATTGGAGTCGAATTACATCATTTCTCATATATTTGGAAATATTAGAGTTTATTTGTGTCAGATTCATTCGATATACATGAATTGAAGCCATTTGCGATCGACTGTCACTTTGTGTTGATTGCATATTTTCGAAATCCATTGACATCAATTGAAGTCGAATCACATCATCTCTCATATATTTGGGAATATTAGAGTTTATTTGTGTCAGATACATTCGATATACATGAATTCAAGCCAATTGTGATCGATTGTCACTTTGTGTTGATTGCATGTTTCCCAAATCTATTGACGTCAATTGAGTCGAATCGAATCATTTCTCATATATTTGGAATTATCAGAGTTTATTTGTGTCAGATACATTCGATATAGATGAATGCAAGCCAATTGTGATCGATTGTCATTTTGTGTTAATTGTATATTCTCGAAATCTATTGACATCGATTGAAGTCGAATCACATCATATCTCATATATTTGGAAGTATCAGAGTTTATTTGTGTCAGATTCATTCGATATACATGAATTGAAGCCATTTGCGATCGATTGTCACTTTGTGTTGATTGCATATTTTCGAAATCCATTGACATCAATTGAAGTCGAATCACATCATCTCTCATATATTTGGGAATATTAGAGTTTATTTGTGTCAGATACATTCGATATACATGAATTCAAGCCAATTGTGATCGATTGTCACTTTGTGTTAATTGTATATTCTCGAAATCTATTGACATCGATTGAAGTCGAATCACATCATATCTCTTATATTTGGAAGTATCAGTGTTTATTTGTATCAGATACATTCGATATACATGAATTGAAGTTAATTGTGATCGATTGTCACTATGTGTTGATTGCATATTCTCGAAATCTATTGACATCAATTGGAGTCGAATCACATCATTTCTCATATATTTGGATGTATTCCAGTTCATTTGTGTCAGATTCATTCGATATACATGAATTGAAGCCATTTGCGATCGATTGTCACTTTGTGTTGATTGCATATTTCCGAAATCTATTGACATTGATTGGAGTCGAATTACATCATTTCTCATATATTTGGAAATATTAGAGTTTATTTGTATCAGATACATTCGATATACATGAATTGAAGCCAATTGTGATCGATTGTGACATTGTGTTGATTGCATATTTTCCAAATCTATTGACATCAATTGAAATCGAATTACATCATTTCTCATATATTTGGAATTATTAGAGTTGATTTGTGTCAGATACATTCGATATAGATGAATTCAAGCCAATTGAGATCGATTGTCACTTTGTATTGATTGCATATTTCCGAAATCTATTGACATTGATTGGAGTCGAATCACATCATCTCTCATATATTTGGGAATATTAGAGTTTATTTGTGTCAGATACATTCGATATACATGAATTCAAGCCAATTGTGATCGATTGTCACTTTGTGTTAATTGTATATTCTCGAAATCTATTGACATCGATTGAAGTCGAATCACATCATTTCTCATATATTTGGAAATATTAGAGTTTATTTGTATCAGATACATTCGATATACATGAATTGAAGCCAATTGTGATCGATTGTCACATTGTGTTGATTGCATATTTTCCAAATCTATTGACATCAATTGAAATCGAATTACATCATTTCTCATATATTTGGAATTATTAGAGTTGATTTGTGTCAGATACATTCGATATAGATGAATTCAAGCCAATTGAGATCGATTGTCACTTTGTGTTGATTGCATATTTTCGAAATCCATTGACATCAATTGAAGTCGAATCACATCATCTCTCATATATTTGGGAATATTAGAGTTTATTTGTGTCAAACACATTCGATATACATGAATTCAAGCCAATTGTGATCGATTGTCACTTTGTGTTAATTGTATATTCTCGAAATCTATTGACATCGATTGAAGTCGAATCACATCATATCTCTTATTTTTGGAAGTATCAGTGTTTATTTGTATCAGATACATTCGATATACATGAATTGAAGCCAGTTGTGATCGTTTGTCACTATGTGTTGATCGCATATTCTCGAAATCTATTGACATCAATTGGAGTCGAATCACATCATTTCTCATATAATTGGAAATATTAGAGTTTATTTGTATCAGATACATTTGATATACATGAATTGAAGCCAATTGTGAGCGATTGTCACATTGTGTTGATTGCATATTTTCCAAATCTATTGACATCAATTGGAATCGAATTACATCATTTCTCATATATTTGGAATTATTAGAGTTGATTTGTGTCAGATACATTCGATTTAGACGAATTCAAGCCAATTGAGATCGATTATCACTTTGTATTGATTGTATATTTCCGAAATCTATTGACATTGATTGGAGTCGAATCACATCATTTCCCATATATTTGGATGTATTCGAGTTCATTTGTGTCAGATTCATTCGATATACATGAATTGAAGCCATTTGCGATCGATTGTCACTTTGTGTTGATTGCATATTTTCGAAATCCATTGACATCAATTGAAGTCAAATCACATCATATCTCATATATTTGGAAGTATCAGTGTTTATTTGTATCAGATACATTCGATATACATGAATTGAAGCCAATTGTGATCGATTGTCACTATGTGTTGATTGCATATTTCCGAAATCTAATGACATTGATTGGAGTCGAATCACATCATTTCCCATATATTTGGATGTATTCGAGTTCATTTGTGTCAGATTCATTCGATATACATGAATTGAAGCCATTTGCGATCGATTGTCACTTTGTGTTGATTGCATATTTTCGAAATCCATTGACATCAATTGAAGTCGAATCACATCATTTCTCATATATTTGGAAATATTAGAGTTTATTTGTGTCAGATACATTCGATATACATGTATTCAAGCCAATTGTGATCGATTGTCACTTTGTGTTAATTGTATATTCTCGAAATCTATTGACATCAATTGAAGTCGAATCACATCATATCTCATATATTTGGAAGTATCAGTATTTATTTGTATCAGATACATTCGATATACATGAATTGAAGCCAATTGTGATCGATTGTCACTATGTGTTGATTGCATATTCTCGAAATCTATTGACATCAATTAGAGTCGAATCACATAATTTCTCATATATTTGGATGTATTCGAGTTCATTTGTGTCAGATCCATTCGATATACATGAATTGAAGCCATTTGCGATCGATTGTCACTTTGTGTTGATTGCATATTTCCGAAATCTATTGACATTGATTGGAGTCGAATCACATCATTTCTCATATATTTGGAAATATTAGAGTTTATTTGTATCAGATACATTAGATATACATGAATTGAAGCCAATTGTGATCGATTGTCACATTGTGTTGATTGCATATTTTCCAAATCTATTGACATCAATTGAAATCGAATTACATCATTTCTCATATATTTGGAATTATTAGAGTTGATTTGTGTCAGATACATTCGATATAGATGAATTCAAGCCAATTGAGATCGATTGTCACTTGGTATTGATTGCATATTTCCGAAATCTATTGACATTGATTGGAGTCGAATCACATCATTTCTCATATATTTGGATGTATTCGAGTTCATTTGTGTCAGATTCATTCGATATACATGTTTTGAAGCCATTTGCGATCGATTGTCATTTTGTGTTGATTGCATATTTTCGAAATCCATTGACATCAATTGAAGTCGAATCACATCATTTCTCATATATTTGGGAATATTAGAGTTTATTTGTGTCAGATACATTCGATATACATGAATTCAAGCCAATTGTGATCGATTGTCACTTTGTGTTAATTGTGTATTCTCGAAATCTATTGACATCAATTGAAGTCAAATCACATCATATCTCATATATTTGGAAGTATCAGTGTTTATTTGTATCAGATACATTCGATATACATGAATTGAAGCCAATTGTGATCGATTGTCACTATGTGTTGATTGCATATTTCCGGAATCTAATGGCATTGATTGGAGTCGAATCACATCATTTCCCATATATTTGGATGTATTCGAGTTCGTTTGTGTCAGATTCATTCGATATACATGAATTGAAGCCATTTGCGATCGATTGTCACTTTGTGTTAAATGCATATTTTCGAAATCTATTGACATTGATTGGAGTCGAGTCACATCATTTCGCATATATTTGGAAATATTAGAGTTTATTTGTATCAGATACATTCGATATACATGAATTGACGCCATTTGCGATCGATTGTCACTTTGTGATGATTGCATATTTTGGAACTCTATTGACATCATTTGGAGTCGAATCACATCATTTCTCATATATTTGGATGAATGCGAGTTCATTTGTGTCAGATTCATTCGATATACATGAATTGAAGCCAATTGTGATCGATTGCCACATTGTGTTGATTGCATATTTTCCAAATCTATTGACGTCAATTGAAATCGGATTACATAATTTCTCATATATTTGGAATTATTAGAGTTGATTTGTGTCAGATACATTCGATAAAGATGAATTCAAGCCAATTGAGATCGATTGTCACTTTGTATTGATTGCATATTTCCGAAATCTATTCACATTGATTGGAGTCGAATCACATCATTTCTCATATATTTGGATGTATTCGAGTTCATTTGTGTCAGATTCATTCGACATACATGAATTGAAACCATTTGCGATCGATTGTCACTTTGTGTTGATTGCATATTTCCGAAATCTATTGACATCAATTGAAGTCGAATCACATCATTTCTCATATATTTGCAATTATTAGAGTTTATTTGTGACAGATACATTCAATATACATGAATTGAAGCCAATTGTGATCGATTGTCACTTTGTGTTGATTGCATATCCTAGAAATCTATTCTATTGACATCGATTGAAGTCGAATCACATCATATCTCATATATTTGGAAGTATCAGAGTTTATTTGTATCAGAAACATTCGATATACATGAATTGAAGCCAATTGTGATCGATTGTCACTATGTGTTGATTGCATATTTTCGAAATCTATTGACATCAATTGGAGTCGAATCACATCATTTCTCATATATTTGGAATTATTAGAGTTTATTTGTGTCAGATACATTCAATATACATGAATTGAAGCCAATTGTGATCGATTGTCACTTTGTGTTGATTGCATATCCTCGAAATCTATTGACATCAATTGAAGTCGAATCACATCATTTCTCATATATCTGGAAATATTAGAGTTTATTTGTATCGGATACATTCGATATACATGAATTGAAGCCAATTGTGATCGATTGCCACATTGTGTTGATTGCATATTTTCCAAATCTATTGACATCAATTGAAATCGGATTACATCATTTCTTATATATTTGGAATTATTAGAGTTGATTTGTGTCAGATACATTCGATAAAGATGAATTCAAGCCAATTGAGATCGATTGTCACTTTGTATTGATTGCATATTCTCGTAATCTATTGACATCAATTGGAGTCGAATCACATCATATCTCATATATTTGGAAATATTAGAGTTTATTTGTATCAGATACATTCGATATACATGAATTCAAGCCAATTGTGATCGATTGTCACTTTGTGTTAATTGTATATTCTCGAAATCTATTGACATCGATTGAAGTCGAATCACATCATTTCTCATATATTTGGAAATATTAGAGTTTATTTGTATCAGATACATTCGATATACATGAATTGAAGCCAATTGTGATCGATTGTCACATTGTGTTGATTGCATATTTTATAAATCTATTGACTTCAATTGAAATCGAATTACATCATTTCTCATATATTTGGAATTATTAGAGTTGATTTGTGTCAGATACATTCGATATAGATGAATTCAAGCCAATTGAGATCGATTGTCACTTTGTGTTGATTGCATATTTCCGAAATCTAGTCACATTGATTGGAGTCGAATCACATCATTTCTCATATATTTGGATGTATTCGAGTTCATTTGTGTCAGATTCATTCGACATACATGAATTGAAACCATTTGCGATCGATTGTCACTTTGTGTTGATTGTATATTTCCGAAATCTATTGACATCAATTGAAGTCGAATCACATCATTTCTCATATATTTGCAATCATTAGAGTTCATTTGTATCAGATACATTCAATATACATGAATTGAAGCCAATTGTGATCGATTGTCACTTTGTGTTGATTGCATATCCTCGAAATCTATTGACATCAATTGAAGTCGAATCACATCATTTCTCATATATCTGGAAATATTAGAGTTTATTTGTATCGGATACATTCGATATACATGAATTGAAGCCAATTGTGATCGATTGCCACATTGTGTTGATTGCATATTTTCCAAATCTATTGACATCAATTGAAATCGGATTACATCATTTCTTATATATTTGGAATTATTAGAGTTGATTTGTGTCAGATACATTCGATAAAGATGAATTCAAGCCAATTGAGATCGATTGTCAATTTGTATTGATTGCATATTTCCGAAATCTATTCACATTGATTGGAGTCGAATCACATCATTTCTCATATATTTGGATGTATTCGAGTTCATTTGTGTCAGATTCATTCGACATACATGAATTGAAACCATTTGCGATCGATTGTCACTTTGTGTTGATTGCATATTTCCGAAATCTATTGACATCAATTGAAGTCGAATCACATCATTTCTCATATATTTGGAATTATTAGAGTTTATTTGTATCAGATACATTCAATATACATGAATTGAAGCCAATTGTTATCGATTGTCACTATGTGTTGATTGCATATTCTCGAAATCTATTGACATCAATTGGAGTCGAATCACATCATTTCTCATATATTTGGAAATATTAGAGTTTATTTGTGTCAGATACATTCGATATACATGAATTCAAGCCAATTGTGATCGATTGTCACTTTGTGTTAATTGTATATTCTCGAAATCTATTGACATCGATTGAAGTCGAATCACATCATTTCTCATATATTTGGAAATATTAGAGTTTATTTGTATCAGATACATTCGATATACATGAATTGAAGCCAATTGTGATCGATTGTCACATTGTGTTGATTGCATATTTTCCAAATCTATTGACATCAATTGAAATCGAATTACATCATTTCTCATATATTTGGAATTATTAGAGTTGATTTGTGTCAGATACATTCGATATAGATGAATTCAAGCCAATTGAGATCGATTGTCACTTTGTGTTGATTGCATATTTTCGAAATCCATTGACATCAATTGAAGTCGAATCACATCATCTCTCATATATTTGGGAATATTAGAGTTTATTTGTGTCAGACACATTCGATATACATGAATTCAAGCCAATTGTGATCGATTGTCACTTTGTGTTAATTGTATATTCTCGAAATCTATTGACATCGATTGAAGTCGAATCACATCATATCTCTTATATTTGGAAGTATCAGTGTTTATTTGTATCAGATACATTCGATATACATGAATTGAAGCCAGTTGTGATCGTTTGTCACTATGTGTTGATTGCATATTCTCGAAATCTATTGACATCAATTGGAGTCGAATCACATCATTTCTCATATATTTGGAAATATTAGAGTTTATTTGTATCAGATACATTTGATATACATGTATTGAAGCCAATTGTGAGCGATTGTCACATTGTGTTGATTGTATATTTTCCAAATCTATTGACATCAATTGAAATCGAATTACATCATTTCTCATATATTTGGAATTATTAGAGTTGATTTGTGTCAGATACATTCTATATAGATGAATTCAAGCCAACTGAGATCGATTATCACTTTGTATTGATTGCATATTTCCGAAATCTATTGACATCAATTGAAGTCGAATCACATCATTTCTCATATATTTGCAATTATTAGAGTTTATTTGTATCAGATACATTCAATATACATGAATTGAAGCCAATTGTTATCGATTGTCACTACGTGTTGATTGCATGTTGCCCAAATCTATTGACGTCAATTGAGTCGAATCACATCATCTCTCATATATTTGGGAATATTAGAGTTTATTTGTGTCAGATACATTCGATATACATGAATTCAAGCCAATTGTGATCGATTGTCACTTTGTGTTAATTGTATATTCCCGAAATCTATTGACATCGATTGAAGTCGAATCACATCATTTCTCATATATTTGGAAATATTAGAGTTTATTTGTATCAGATACATTCGATATACATGAATTGAAGCCAATTGTGATCGATTGTCACATTGTGTTGATTGCATATTTTCCAAATCTATTGACATCAATTGAAATCGAATTACATCATTTCTCATATATTTATATAATTATTAGAGTTGATTTGTGTCAGATACATTCGATATAGATGAATTCAAGCCAATTGAGATCGATTGTCACTTTGTGTTGATTGCATATTTTCGAAATCCATTGACATCAATTGAAGTCGAATCACATCATCTCTCATATATTTGGGAATATTAGAGTTTATTTGTGTCAGACACATTCGATATACATGAATTCAAGCCAATTGTGATCGACTGTCACTTTGTGTTAATTGTATATTCTCGAAATCTATTGACATCGATTGAAGTCGAATCACATCATATCTCTTATATTTGGAAGTATCAGTGTTTATTTGTATCAGATACATTCGATATACATGAATTGAAGCCAGTTGTGATCGTTTGTCACTATGTGTTGATTGCATATTCTCGAAATCTATTGACATCAGTTGGAGTCGAATCACATCATTTCTCATATATTTGGAAATATTGGAGTTTATTTGTATCAGATACATTTGATATACATGAATTGAAGCCAATTGTGAGCGATTGTCACATTGTGTTGATTGCATATTTTCCAAATCTATTGACATCAATTGAAATCGAATTACATCATTTCTCATATATTTGGAATTATTAGAGTTGATTTGTGTCAGATACATTCGATATAGATGAATTCAAGCCAATTGAGATCGATTATCACTTTGTATTGATTGCATATTTCCGAAATCTATTGACATTGATTGGAGTCGAATCACATCATTTCCCATATATTTGGATGTATTCGAGTTCATTTGTGTCAGATTCATTCGATATACATGAATTGAAGCCATTTGCGATCGATTGTCACTTTGTGTTGATTGCATATTTTCGAAATCCATTGACATCAATTGAAGTCAAATCACATCATATCTCATATATTTGGAAGTATCAGTGTTTATTTGTATCAGATACATTCGATATACATGAATTGAAGCCAATTGTGATCGATTGTCACTATGTGTTGATTGCATATTTCCGAAATCTAATGACATTGATTGGAGTCGAATCACATCATTTCCCATATATTTGGATGTATTCGAGTTCATTTGTGTCAGATTCATTCGATATACATGAATTGAAGCCATTTGCGATCGATTGTCACTTTGTGTTGATTGCATATTTTCGAAATCCATTGACATCAATTGAAGTCGAATCACATCATATCTCATATATTTGGAAGTATCAGTGTTTATTTGTATCAGATACATTCGATATACATGAATTGAAGCCAATTGTGATCGATTGTCACTATGTGTTGATTGCATATTCTCGAAATCTATTGACATCAATTGGAGTCGAATCACATAATTTCTCATATATTTGGATGTATTCGAGTTCATTTGTGTCAGATCCATTCGATATACATGAATTGAAGCCATTTGCGATCGATTGTCACTTTGTGTTGATTGCATATTTCCGAAATCTATTGACATTGATTGGAGTCGAATCACATCATTTCTCATATATTTGGAAATATAAGAGTTTATTTGTATCAGATACATTAGATATACATGAATTGAAGCCAATTGTGATCGATTGTCACATTGTGTTGATTGCATATTTTCCAAATCTATTGACATCAATTGAAATCGAATTACATCATTTCTCATATATTTGGAATTATTAGTTGATTTGTGTCAGATACATTCGATATAGATGAATTCAAGCCAATTGAGATCGATTGTCACTTGGTATTGATTGCATATTTCCGAAATCTATTGACATTGATTGGAGTCGAATCACATCATTTCTCATATATTTGGATGTATTCGAGTTCATTTGTGTCAGATTCATTCGATATACATGAATTGAAGCCATTTGCGATCGATTGTCACTTTGTGTTGATTGCATATTTTCGAAATCCATTGACATCAATTGAAGTCGAATCACATCATTTCTCATATATTTGGGAATATTAGAGTTTATTTGTGTCAGATACATTCGATATACATGAATTCAAGCCAATTGTGATCGATTGTCACTTTGTGTTAATTGTATATTCTCGAAATCTATTGACATCAATTGAAGTCAAATCACATCATATCTCATATATTTGGAAGTATCAGTGTTTATTTGTATCAGATACATTCGATATACATGAATTGAAGCCAATTGTGATCGATTGTCACTATGTGTTGATTGCATACTTCCGGAATCTAATGACATTGATTGGAGTCGAATCACATCATTTCCCATATATTTGGATGTATTCGAGTTCGTTTGTGTCAGATTCATTCGATATACATGAATTGAAGCCATTTGCGATCGATTGTCACTTTGTGTTGATTGCATATTTTCGAAATCTATTGACATTGATTGGAGTCGAATCACATCATTCCGCATATATTTGGAAATATTAGAGTTTATTTGTATCAGATACATTCGATATACATGAATTGACGCCATTTGCGATCGATTGTCACTTTGTGATGATT
This sequence comes from Diorhabda carinulata, assembly GCF_026250575.1. Classification (NCBI taxonomy): domain Eukaryota; kingdom Metazoa; phylum Arthropoda; class Insecta; order Coleoptera; family Chrysomelidae; genus Diorhabda; species Diorhabda carinulata. The sequence continues at coordinate 3,545,174 of NC_079473.1, read as the reverse complement.
GCATATTTTGGAAGTCTATTGACATCAATTGAAATCGGATTACATCATTTCTCATATATTTGGAATTATTAGAGTTGATTTGTGTCAGATACATTCGATAAAGATGAATTCAAGCCAATTGAGATCGATTGTCACTTTGTATTGATTGCATATTTCCGAAATCTATTCACATTGATTGGAGTCGAATCACATCATTTCTCATATATTTGGATGTATTCGAGTTCATTTGTGTCAGATTCATTCGACATACATGAATTGAAACCATTTGCGATCGATTGTCACTTTGTGTTGATTGCATATTTCCGAAATCTATTGACATCAATTGAAATCGAATCACATCATTTCTCATATATTTGCAGTTATTAGAGTTTATTTGTGACAGATACATTCGATATACATGAATTGAAGCCAATTGTGATCGATTGTCACTTTGTGTTGATTGCATATCCTAGAAATCTATTGACATCGATTGAAGTCGAATCACATCATATCTCATATATTTGGAAGTATCAGAGTTTATTTGTATCAGAAACATTCGATATACATGAATTGAAGCCAATTGTGATCGAATGCCACATTGTGTTGATTGCATATTTTCCAAATCTATTGACATCAATTGAAATCGGATTACATCATTTCTTATATATTTGGAATTATTAGAGTTGATTTGTGTCATATACATTCGATAAAGATGAATTCAAGCCAATTGAGATCGATTGTCACTTTGTATTGATTGCATATTCTCGTAATCTATTGACATCAATTGGAGTCGAATCACATCATATCTCATATATTTGGAAATATTAGAGTTTATTTGTATCAGATACATTCGATATACATGAATTGCAGCCAATTGTGACCGATTGCCACATTGTGTTGATTGCATATTTTCCAAATCTATTGACATCAATTGGAGTCGAATCACATCATTTCTCATATATTTGGAATTATTAGAGTTTATTTGTGTCAGATACATTCGATATAGATGAATTGAAGCCAATTGAGATCGATTGTCACTTTGTGTTGATTTCATATTTCCGAAATCTATTCACATTGATTGGAGTCGAATCACATCATTTCTCATATATTTGGATGTATTCGAGTTCATTTGTGTCAGATTCATTCGACATACATGAATTGAAACCATTTGCGATCGATTGTCACTTTGTGTTGATTGTATTTTTCCGAAATCTATTGACATCAATTGAAGTCGAATCACATCATTTCTCATATATTTGCAATCATTAGAGTTTATTTGTATCAGATACATTCAATATACATGAATTGAAGCCAATTGTGATCGATTGTCACTTTGTGTTGATTGCATATCCTCGAAATCTATTGACATCAATTGAAGTCGAATCACATCATTTCTCATATATCTGGAAATATAAGAGTTTATTTGTATCGGATACATTCGATATACATGAATTGAAGCCAATTGTGATCGATTGCCACATTGTGTTGATTGCATATTTTCCAAATCTATTGACATCAATTGAAATCGGATTACATCATTTCTTATATATTTGGAATTATTAGAGTTGATTTGTGTCATATACATTCGATAAAGATGAATTCAAGCCAAATGAGATCGATTGTCAATTTGTGTTGATTGCATATTTCCGAAATCTATTGACATTGATTGGAGTCGAATCACATCATTTCCCATATATTTGGATGTATTCGAGTTCATTTGTGTCAGATTCATTCGATATACATGAATTGAAGCCATTTGCAATCGATTGTCACATTGTGTTGATTGCATATTCTCGAAATCTACTGACATCAATTGGAGTCGAATCACATCATTTCTCATATATTTGGAAATATCAGAGTTTATTTGTGTCAGATACATTCGATATAGATGAATTCAAGCCAACTGTGATCGATTGTCATTTTGTGTTAATTGTATATTCTCGAAATCTATTGACGTCAATTCAAGTCGAATCACATCATTCCTCATATATTTGGAAATATTAGAGTTTATTTGTGTCAGATACATTCGATATAGATGAATTCAAGCCAATTGTGATCGATTGTCATTTTGTGTTAATTGTATATTCTCGTAATCTATTGACGTCAATTCAAGTCGAATCACATCCTTCCTCATATATTTGGAATTATTAGAGTTTATTTGTATCAGATACATTCGATATACATGAATTGCAGCCAATTGTGATCGATTGTCACTTTGTGTTAATTGTATATTCTCGAAATCTATTGACATCGATTGAAGTCGATCACATCATATCTCATATATTTGGAAGTATCAGAGTTTATTTGTATCAGAAACATTCGATATACATGAATTGAAGCCAATTGTGATCGATTGTCACTATGTGTTGATTGCATATTCTCGAAATCTATTGACATCAATTGGAGTCGAATCACATCATTTCTCATATATTTTGGAATATTAGAGTTTATTTGTGTCAGATACATTCGATATACATGAATTCAAGCCAATTGTGATCGATTGTCACTTTGTGTTATTTGTATATTCTCGAAATCTATTGACATCGACTGAAGTCGAATCACATCGTATCTCATATATTTGGATGTATTCGAATTCATTTGTGTCAGATTCATTCGATATACATGATTTGAAGCCATTTGCGATCGATTGTCACTTTGTGTTGATTGCATATTTTCGAAATCCATTGACATCAATTGGAGTCGAATCACATCATTTCTCATATATTTGGAAATATTATAGTTTATTTGTATCAGATACATTCGATATACATGAATTGAAGCCAATTGTGATCGATTGTCACATTGTGTTTATTGCATATTTTCCAAATCTATTGACACCAATTGAAATCGAATTACATCATTTCTCATATATTTAGAATTATTAGAGTTGATTTGTGTCAGATACATTCGATATAGATGAATTCAAGCCAATTGAGATCGATTGTCACTTTGTATTGATTGCATATTTCCAAAATCTATTGACATTGATTGGAGTCGAATCACATCATTTCTCATATATTTGGATGTATTCGAGTTCATTTGTGTCAGATTCATTAGATATACATGATTTGAAGCCATTTGCGATCGATTGTCACTTTGTGTTGATTGCATATTTTCGAAATCCATTGACATCAATTGGAGTCGAATCACATCATTTCTGATATATTTGGAAATATCAGAGTTTATTTGTATCAGATACATTCGATATACATGAATTGAAGCCAATTGTGATCGATTGTCACATTGTGTTGATTGCATATTTTCCAAATCTATTGACATCAATTGAAATCGAATTACATCATTTCTCATATATTTGGAATTATTAGAGTTGATTTGTGTCAAATACATTCGATATAGATGAATTCAAGCCAAATGAGATCGATTGTCAATTTGTGTTGATTGCATATTTCCGAAATCTATTGACATTGATTGGAGTCGAATCACATCATTTCCCATATATTTGGATGTATTCGAGTTCATTTGTGTCAGATTCATTCGATATACATGAATTGAAGCCATTTGCGATCGATTGTCACTTTGTGTTGATTGCATATTTTCGAAATCTATTGACATTGATTGGAGTCGAATCACATCATTTCTCATATATTTGGAAATATTAGAGTTTACTTGTATCAGATACATTCGATATACATGAATTGAAGCCAATTGTGATCGATTGTCACATTGTGTTTATTGCATATTTTCCAAATCTATTGACACCAATTGAAATCGAATTACATCATTTCTCATATATTTGGAATTATTAGAGTTGATTTGTGTGAGATACATTCGATATAGATGAATTCAAGCCAATTGAGATCGATTGTCACTTTGTATTGATTGCATATTTCCGAAATCTATTGACATTGATTGGAGTCGAATCACATCATTTCTCATATATTTGGATGTATTCGAGTTCATTTGTATCAGATACATTCGATATACATGAATTGAAGCCAATTGTGATCGATTGTCACTATGTGTTGATTGCATATTCTCGAAATCTATTGACATCAATTGGAGTCGAATCACATCATTTTTTATATATTTGGAAATATTAGAGTTTATTTGTATCAGATACATTCGATATACATGAATTGAAGCCAATTGTGATCGATTGTCACATTGTGTTGATTGCATATTTTCCAAATCTATTGACATCAATTGAAATCGAATTACATCATTTCTCATATATTTGGAATTATTAGAGTTGATTTGTGTCAAATACATTCGATATAGATGAATTCAAGCCAAATGAGATCGATTGTCAATTTGTGTTGATTGCATATTTCCGAAATCTATTGACATTGATTGGAGTCGAATCACATCATTTCCCATATATTTGGATGTATTCGAGTTCATTTGTGTCAGATTCATTCGATATACATGAATTGAAGCCATTTGCGATCGATTGTCACTTTGTGTTGATTGCATATTTTCGAAATCTATTGACATTGATTGGAGTCGAATCACATCATTTCTCATATATTTGGAAATATCAGAGTTTATTTGTTTCAGATACATTCGATATAGATGAATTCAAGCCAACTGTGATCGATTGTCATTTTGTGTTAATTGTATATTCTCGAAATCTATTGACGTCAATTCAAGTCGAATCACATCATTCCTCATATATTTGGAAATATAAGAGTTTATTTGTGTCAGATACATTCGATATAGATGAATTCAAGCCAACTGTGATCGATTGTCATTTTGTGTTAATTGTATATTCTCGAAATCTATTGACGTCAATTCAAGTCGAATCACATCATTCCTCATATATTTGGAAATTTTAGAGTTTATTTGTATCAGATACATTCGATATACATGAATTGAAGCCAATTGTGATCGATTGTCACTTTGTGTTAATTGTATATTCTCGAAATCTATTGACATCGATTGAAGTCGATCACACCATATCTCATATATTTGGAAGTATCAGAGTTTATTTGTATCAGAAACATTCGATATACATGAATTCAAGCCAATTGTGATCGATTCTCACTATGTGTTGATTGCATATTCTCGAAATCTATTGACATCAATTGGAATCGAATCACATCATTTCTCATATATTTTGGAATATTAGAGTTTATTTGTGTCAGATACATTCGATATACATGAATTGAAGCCAATTGTGATCGATTGTCACATTGTGTTGATTGCATATTTTCCGAATCTATTGACATCAATTGAAATTGAATTACATCATTTCTCATATATTGGGAATTATTAGTGTTGATTTGTGTCAGATACATTCGATATAGATGAATTCAAGCCAATTGAGATCGATTGTCACTTTGTATTGGTTGCATATTTCCGAAATCTATTGACATTGATTGGAGTCGAATCACATCATTTCTCATATATTTGGATGTATTCGAGTTCATTTGTGTCAGATTCATTCGATATACATGAATTGAAGCCATTTGCGATCGATGGTCACTTTGTGTTGATTGCATATGTTCGAAATCTATTGACATTGATTGGAGTCGAATCACATCATTTCTCATATATTTGGGAATATTAGAGTTCATTTGTATCAGATACATTCGATATACATGAATTGAAGCCAATTGTGATCGATTGTCACTTTGTGTTGATTGCATATTTTGGAAGTCTATTTAAATCGATTGAAGTCCATTCACATAATTTCGCATTTACTAGGATGTATTAGAGTATGTTTGGGTCGATTGTCACTTTGTGATGATTGCATATTTCCGAAATCTATTGACATCCATTGAAGTCGAATCACATCAATTCTCATATATTTGGAATTATTAGAGTTAATGTGTGTCAGATACATTCGATATACATGAATTGAAGCCAATTGTGATCGATTGTCACTTTGTGTTGGTTTCATATTCTCGAAATCTATTAACATCAATTGAAGTCGAATCACATCATTCCTCATATATAAGGAATTATTAGAGTTTATTTGTGTCAGATACATTCGATATACTTGAATTGAAGCCAATCGTGATCGATTGTCACTTTGTGTTGATTGCATGTTCCCGAAATCTTTTGACGTCTATTGAAGTCGAATCACATCATTTCTCATATATTTGGAAATATTAGAGATTATTTGTATCAGATACATTCGATATACATGAATTGAAGCCAATTGTTATCAATTGTCACTTTGTGTTGATTGCATGTTCCCGAAATCTATTGACGTCAATTGAAGTCGAATCACATCATATCTCATATATTTGGAAGTATCAGTGTTTATTTGTATCAGATACATTCGATATACATGAATTGAAGCCAATTGTGATCGATTGTCACATTGTGTTGATTGCATATTTTCCGAATCTATTGACATCAATTGAAATCGAATTACATCATTTCTCATATATTGGGAATTATTAGAGTTGATTTGTGTCAGATACATTCGATAAAGATGAATTCAAGCCAATTGAGATCGATTGTCATTTTGTGTTAATTGTATATTCTCGAAATCTACTGACATCAATTGGAGTCGAATCACATCCTTTTTCATATATTTGGAAATATCAGAGTTTATTTGTGTCAGATACATTCGATATAGATGAATTCAAGCCATTTGCGATCGATTGTCACTTTGTGTTGATTGCATATTTTCGAAATCTATTGACATTGATTGGAGTCGAATCACATCATTTCTCATATATTTGGGAATATTAGAGTTTATTTGTATCAGATACATTCGATATACATGAATTGAATCCAATTGTGATCGATTGTCACTCTGTGTTGATTGCATATTTTCGAAATCTATTGACATTGATTGGAGTCGAATCACATCATTTCTCATATATTTGGGAATATTAGAGTTTATTTGTGTCAGATACATTCGATATACTTGAATTGAAGCCAATCGTGATCGATTGTCACTTTGTGTTGATTGCATATTCTCGAAATCTAATGACATCAATTGAAGTCGAATCACATCATTTCTCATATATCTGAAAATATTAGAGTTTATTTGTATCAGATACATTCGATATACATGAATTGAAGCCAATTGTTATCAATTGTCACTTTGTGTTGATTGCATGTTCCCAAAATCTACTGACATCAATTGGAGTCGAATCACATCATTTCACATATATTTGGGAATATCAGAGTTTATTTGTGTCAGATACATTCGATATAGAGGAATTCAAGCCAACTGTGATCGATTGTCATTTTGTGTTAATTGTATATTCTCGTAATCTATTGACGTCAATTCAAGTCGAATCACATCCTTCCTCATATATTTGGAATAATTAGAGTTTATTTGTATCAGATACATTCGATATACATGAATTGAAGCCAATTGTGATCGATTGTCACTTTGTGTTAATTGTATATTCTCGAAATCTATTGACATCGATTGAAGTCGATCACATCATATCTCATATATTTGGAAGTATCAGAGTTTATTTGTATCAGAAACATTCGATATACATGAATTGAAGCCAATTGTGATAGATTGTCACTATGTGTTGATTGCATATTCTCGAAATCTATTGACATCAATTGGAGTCGAATCACATCATTTCTCATATATTTTGGAATATTAGAGTTTATTTGTATCAGATACATTCGATATACATGAATTGAAGCCAATTGTGATCGATTGTCACTATGTGTTGATTGCATATTCTCGGAATCTATTGACATCAATTGGAGTCGAATCACATCATTTCTCATATATTTGGAAATATTAGAGATTATTTGTATCAGTTACATTCGATATACATGAATTGAAGCCAATTGTTATCAATTGTCACTTTGTGTTGATTGCATGTTCCCGAAATCTATTGACGTCAATTGAAGTCGAATCACATCATTTCTCATATATTTGGAAATATTAGAGATTATTTGTGTCAGATACATTCGATATAGATGAATTCAAGCCAATTGTGATCGATTGTCACTTTGTGTTAATTGCATATCCTCGAAATCTATTGACATTGATTGGAGTCGGATCACATCATTCCTCATATATTTGGAATTATTAGAGTTTATTTGTGTCAGATACATCCGATATACATGAATTCAAGCCAATTGTGATCGATTGTCACTTTGTGTTGATTGCATATCCTCGAAATCTATTGAAATTGATTGGAGTCGGATCACATCATTCCTCATATATTTGGAATTATTAGAGTTTATTTGTGTCAGATACATTCGATATAGATGAATTCAAGCCAATTGTGATCGATTGTCATTCTGTTTTTATTGTATATTCTCGAAATCTATGGAAGTCAACTCAAGTCGAATCATATCATTCCTCATATATTTGTAATTATTAGAGTTTATTTATATCAGATACATCCGATATACATGGATTCAAGCCAATTGTGATCGATTGTAACTTTGTGTTAATTGTATATTCTCGAAATCTATTGACGACTATTGATGTCAAATCACATCCTTCCTCATATATTTGGAATTATTAGAATTTATTTATATCAGATACATCCGATATACATGAATTCAAGCCAATTGTGATCGATTGTCACTTTGTGTTAATTGTATATTCTCGAAATCTATCGATATCGATTGAAGTCGAATCACATCATATCTCATATATTTAGAAGTATCAGAGTTTCTTCGTATCAGATACATTCGATATACATGAATTGGAGCCAATTATGATCGATTGTCACTTTGTGTTGAATGCATATTCTCGAAATCTATTGACATCAATTCAAGTCGAATCACATCATTCCTCATATATTTGGAATTATTAGAGTTCATTCGTATCAGATACATTCGATATACATGAATTGAAGCCAATTGTGATCGATTGTCACTTTGTGTTGATTGCATATTCTCGAAATCTATTGACATCAATTGAAGTCGAATCACATCATTTCTCATATATTGAGATGTATTCGAGTTTATTTGTGTCAGATTCATCCGATATACAAGAATTGGAGCCAATTGCGATCGATTGTCACTTTGTGTTGATTGCATATTTTGGAAGTCTACTGAAATAGATTGAAGTCCATTCACATAATTGCGCATATATTAGGATGTATTAGAGTATATTTGGTTCGATTATCACTCTGTGTTGATTGCATATTTTCCAAATCTATTGACATCAATTGAAGTCGTATCACATCATTTCTCATATACAAGGAATTATTAGGGTTTATTTGTGTCAGATACATTCGATATACATGAAAACAAGCCAATTGTGATCGATTGTCACTTTGTGTTAATTGTATATTATCGAAATCTATTGATATCGATTGAAATCGAATCGCATCACATCTCATATATTTGTAATTATTAGAGTTTATTTATATCAGATACATCCGATATACATGAATTCAAGCCAATTGTAATCGATTGTCACTTTGTGTTAATTGTATATTCTCGAAATCTATTGACATCGATTGAAATCGAATCACATCATATCTCATATATTTGGAAATATCAAAGTTTATTTGTATCAGATACATTCGATATACATGAATTGAAGCCAATTGTGATCGATTGTCACTTTGTGTTGATTGCATATCTTCGAAATCTATTGACATTGATTGGAGTCGAATCACATCATTCCTCATATATATGGAATTATTAGAAATTATTCGTATCAGATACATTCGATATACATGAATTGAAGCCAATTGTGATCGATTGTCACTATGTGTTGAATGCATATTCTCGGAATCTATTGACATCAATTCAAGTCGAATCACATCATTCCTCATATATTTGGAATTATTAGAGTTTATTCGTATCAGATACATTCGATATACATGAATTGAAGCCAATTGTGATCGATTGTCACTTTGTGTTGATTGCATTTTCTCGAAATCTATTGACATCGATTGAAATCGAATCACATCATATCTCATATATTTGGAAGTATCAGAGTTTATTTGTATCAGATACATTCGATATACATGAATTGAAGTCAATTGAGATCGATGGTCACTTTGTGTTGATTGCATATTTCCGAAATCTATTGATATTGATTGGAGTCGAATCACATCATTCCTCATATATTTGGAATTATTAGAGTTTATTTGTATGAGATTCATTCGATATACATGAATTGGGGCCAAATGAGATCGATTGTCACTTTGTGTTAATTGTATATTCTCGGAATCTATTGATATCTATTGATGTCAAATCACATCCTTTCTCATATATTTGCAATTATTAGAGTTTATTTGTATCAGATACATTCCATATACATGAATTGAAGCCAATTGTGATCGATTGTCACTTTGTGTTGATTGTATATTCTCGAAATCTATTGACATCGATTGAAGTCGAATCACATCATATCTCATATATTTAGAAGTATCAGAGTTTATTTGTATCAGATACATTCGATATACATGAATTGAAGCAAATTGTGATCGATTGTCACTTTGTGTTGATTGCATATTTCCGAAATCTTTTGACATTGATTGGAGTCGAATCACTTCATTTCTCATATATTGAGATGTATTCGAGTTCATTTGTGTCAGATTCATTCGATATACATGAATTGAAGCCAATTGCGATCGATTGTCACTTTGTGTTGATTGCATATTTTCCAAATCTATTGACATCAATTGAAGTCGTATCACATAATTTCTCATATATAAGGAATTATTAGTGTTTATTTGTGTCAGATACATTCGATATACATGAATTGAAGCCAATTGTGATCGATTGTCACTTTGTGTTGATTGCATAATTTCGAAATCTATTGACATCGATTGAAATCGAATCACATCATATCTCATATATTTGGAAATATCAGAGATTATTTGTATCAGATACATTCGATATACATGAATTGAAGCCAATTGTGATCGATTGTCACTTTGTGTTGATTGCATATCATCGAGATCCATTGACATTGATTGGAGTCGAATCACATCATTCCTCATATATTTGGTATTATTAGAGTTTATTTGTATCAGATTCATTCGATATACATGAATTGGGGCCAAATGACATCGATTGTCACTTTGTGTTAATTGTATATTTACGAAATCTATTGACGTCTATTGATGTCAAATCACATCCTTCCTCATATATTTGGAATTATTAGAGTTCATTCGTATCAGATACATTCGATATACATGAATTGAAGCCAATTTTGATCGATTGTCACTTTGTGTTGATTGCATATTCTCGAAATCTATTGACATCAATTGAAGTCGAATTACATCATTTCTCATATATTTGCAATTATTAGAGTTTATTTATGTCAGATACATTCGATATAGAAGAATTCAAGCCAATTGAGATCGATTGTCACTTTGTGTTGATTGCATATTCTCGAAATCTATTGACATTGATTGGAGTCAAATCACCTCATTCCTCATATATTTGGAATTATTAGAGTTTATTTGTATCAGATTCATTCGATATATATGAATTGGGGCCAAATGAGATCGATTGTCACTTTGTGTTAATTGTATATTCTCGAAATCTATTGAAATCGATTGAAATCGAATCACATCATTCCTCATATATTTGGAATTATTAGAGTTTATTTGTATCAGATTCATTCGATATACATGAATTGGGGCCAAATGAGATCGATTGTCACTTTGTGTTAATTCTATATTCTCGAAATCTATTGACGTCTATTGATGTCAAATCATATCCTTCCTCATATATTTGGAATTATTAGAGTTCATTCGTATCAGATACATTCGATATACATGAATTGAGGTCAATTGTGATCGATTGTCACTTTGTGTTGATTGCATATTCTCGAAATCTATTGACATCAATTCAAGTCGAATCACATCATTCCTCATATATTTGGAATTATTAGAGTTCATTTGTATCAGATACATTCGATATACATGAATTGAAGCCAATTGTGATCGATTGTCACTTTGTGTTGATTGCATATCCTCGAAATCTATTGACATTGATTGGAGTCGGATCACATCATTCCTCATATATTTGGAATTATTAGAGTTTATTTGTGTCAGATACATCCGATATACATGAATTCAAGCCAATTGTGATCGATTGTCACTTTGTGTTGATTGCATATCCTCGAAATCTATTGAAATTGATAGGAGTCGGATCACATCATTCCTCATATATTTGGAATTATTAGAGTTTATTTGTGTCAGATACATTCGATATAGATGAATTCAAGCCAATTGTGATCGATTGTCATTCTGTGTTAATTGTATATTCTCGAAATCCATTGAAGTCAACTCAAGTCGAATCATATCATTCCTCATATATTTGGAATTATTAGAGTTTATTTATATCAGATACATCCGATATACATGGATACAAGCCAATTGTGATCGATTGTAACTTTGTGTTAATTGTATATTCTCGAAATCTATTGACGACTATTGATGTCAAATCACATCCTTCCTCATATATTTGGAATTATTAGAATTTATTTATATCAGATACATCCGATATACATGAATTCAAGCCAATTGTGATCGATTGTCACTTTGTGTTAATTGTATATTCTCGAAATCTATCGATATCGATTGAAGTCGAATCACATCATATCTCATATATTTAGAAGTATCAGAGTTTCTTCGTATCAGATACATTCGATATACATGAATTGGAGCCAATTATGATCAATTGTCACTTTGTGTTGAATGCATATTCTCGAAATCTATTGACATCAATTCAAGTCGAATCACATCATTCCTCATATATTTGGAATTATTAGAGTTCATTCGTATCAGATACATTCGATATACATGAATTGAAGCCAATTGTGATCGATGGTCACTTTGTGTTGATTGCATATTTCCGAAATCTATTGATATTGATTGGAGTCGAATCACATCATTCCTCATATATTTGGAATTATTAGAGTTTATTTGTATGAGATTCATTCGATATACATGAATTGGGGCCAAATGAGATCGATTGTCACTTTGTGTTAATTGTATATTCTCGGAATCTATTGATATCTATTGATGTCAAATCACATCCTCTCTCATATATTTGCAATTATTAGAGTTTATTTGTATCAGATACATTCCATATACATGAATTGAAGCCAATTGTAATCGATTGTCACTTTGTGTTGATTGTATATTCTCGAAATCTATTGACATCGATTGAAGTCGAATCACATCATATCTCATATATTTAGAAGTATCAGAGTTTATTTGTATCAGATACATTCGATATACATGAATTGAAGCAAATTGTGATCGATTGTCACTTTGTGTTGATTGCATATTTCCGAAATCTTTTGACATTGATTGGAGTCGAATCACTTCATTTCTCATATATTGAGATGTATTCGAGTTCATTTGTGTCAGATTCATTCGATATACATGAATTGAAGCCAATTGCGATCGATTGTCACATTGTGTTGATTGCATATTTTCCGAATCTATTGACATCAATTGAAATCGAATTACATCATTTCTCATATATTGGGAATTATTAGAGATTATTTGTATCAGATACATTCGATATACATGAATTGAAGCCAATTGTTATCAATTGTCACTTTGTGTTGATTGCATGTTCCCGAAATCTTTTGACGTCAATTGAAGTCGAATCACATCATTTCTCATATATTTGGAAATATTAGAGATTATTTGTATCAGATACATTCGATATACATGAATTGAAGCCAATTGTTATCAATTGTCACTTTGTGTTGATTGCATGTTCCCGAAATCTATTGACGTCAATTGAAGTCGAATCACATCATTTCTCATATATTTGGGAATATTAGAGTTCATTTGTATCAGATACATTCGATATACATGAATTGAAGCCAATTGTGATCGATTGTCACTTTGTGTTGATTGCATATTTTGGAAGTCTATTTAAATCGATTGAAGTCCATTCACATAATTTCGCATTTATTAGGATGTATTAGAGTATGTTTGGGTCGATTGTCACTTTGTGATGATTGCATATTTCCGAAATCTATTGACATCCATTGAAGTCGAATCACATCAATTCTCATATATTTGGAATTATTAGAGTTAATGTGTGTCAGATACATTCGATATACTTGAATTGAAGCCAATCGTGATCGATTGTCACTTTGTGTTGATTGCATGTTCCCGAAATCTTTTGACGTCAATTGAAGTCGAATCACATCATTTCTCATATATTTGGAAATATTAGAGATTATTTGTATCAGATACATTCGATATACATGAATTGAAGCCAATTGTTATCAATTGTCACTTTGTGTTGATTGCATGTTCCCGAAATCTATTGACGTCAATTGAAGTCGAATCACATCATTTCTCATATATTTGGAAATATTAGAGATTATTTGTGTCAGATACATTCGATATAGATGAATTCAAGCCAATTGTGATCGATTGTCACTTTGTGTTAATTGTATATTCTCGAAATCTATTGACATCAATTGAAGTCAAATCACATCATATCTCATATATTTGGAAGTATCAGTGTTTATTTGTATCAGATACATTCGATATACATGAATTGAAGCCAATTGTGATCGATTGTCACATTGTGTTGATTGCATATTTTCCGAATCTATTGACATCAATTGAAATCGAATTACATCATTTCTCATATATTGGGAATTATTAGAGTTGATTTGTGTCAGATACATTCGATAAAGATGAATTCAAGCCAATTGAGATCGATTGTCATTTTGTGTTAATTGTATATTCTCGAAATCTACTGACATCAATTGGAGTCGAATCACATCCTTTTTCATATATTTGGAAATATCAGAGTTTATTTGTGTCAGATACATTCGATATAGATGAATTCAAGCCATTTGCGATCGATTGTCACTTTGTGTTGATTGCATATTTTCGAAATCTATTGACATTGATTGGAGTCGAATCACATCATTTCTCATATATTTGGGAATATTAGAGTTTATTTGTATCAGATACATTCGATATACATGAATTGAATCCAATTGTGATCGATTGTCACTCGGTGGTGATTGCATATTTTCGAAATCTATTGACATTGATTGGAGTCGAATCACATCATTTCTCATATATTTGGGAATATTAGAGTTTATTTGTGTCAGATACATTCGATATACTTGAATTGAAGCCAATCGTGATCGATTGTCACTTTGTGTTGATTGCATATTCTCGAAATCTAATGACATCAATTGAAGTCGAATCACATCATTTCACATATATTTGGGAATATCAGAGTTTATTTGTGTCAGATACATTCGATATAGAGGAATTCAAGCCAACTGTGATCGATTGTCATTTTGTGTTAATTGTATATTCTCGAAATCTATTGACGTCAATTCAAGTCGAATCACATCATTCCTCGTATATTTGGAAATTTTAGAGTTTATTTGTGTCAGATACATTCGATATAGATGAATTCAAGCCAATTGTGATCGATTGTCATTTTGTGTTAATTGTATATTCTCGTAATCTATTGACGTCAATTCAAGTCGAATCACATCCTTCCTCATATATTTGGAATAATTAGAGTTTATTTGTATCAGATACATTCGATATACATGAATTGAAGCCAATTGTGATCGATTGTCACTTTGTGTTAATTGTATATTCTCGAAATCTATTGACATCGATTGAAGTCGATCACATCATATCTCATATATTTGGAAGTATCAGAGTTTATTTGTATCAGAAACATTCGATATACATGAATTGAAGCCAATTGTGATTGATTGTCACTATGTGTTGATTGCATATTCTCGAAATCTATTGACATCTATTGGAGTCGAATCACATCATTTCTCATATATTTTGGAATATTAGAGTTTATTTGTATCAGATACATTCGATATACATGAATTGAAGCCAATTGTGATCGATTGTCACTATGTGTTGATTGCATATTCTCGGAATCTATTGACATCAATTGGAGTCGAATCACATCATTTCTCATATATTTGGAAATATTAGAGATTATTTGTATCAGATACATTCGATATACATGAATTGAAGCCAATTGTTATCAATTGTCACTTTGTGTTGATTGCATGTTCCCGAAATCTATTGACGTCAATTGAAGTCGAATCACATCATTTCACATATATTTGGAAATATTAGAGATTATTTGTGTCAGATACATTCGATATAGATGAATTCAAGCCAATTGTGATCGATTGTCACTTTGTGTTAATTGCATATCCTCGAAATCTATTGACATTGATTGGAGTCGGATCACATCATTCCTCATATATTTGGAATTATTAGAGTTTATTTGTGTCAGATACATCCGATATACATGAATTCAAGCCAATTGTGATCGATTGTCACTTTGTGTTGATTGCATATCCTCGAAATCTATTGAAATTGATTGGAGTCGGATCACATCATTCCTCATATATTTGGAATTATTAGAGTTTATTTGTGTCAGATACATTCGATATAGATGAATTCAAGCCAATTGTGATCGATTGTCATTCTGTGTTAATTGTATATTCTCGAAATCTATTGAAGTCAACTCAAGTCGAATTATATCATTCCTCATATATTTGTAATTATTAGAGTTTATTTATATCAGATACATCCGATATACATGGATTCAAGCCAATTGTGATCGATTGTAACTTTGTGTTAATTGTATATTCTCGAAATCTATTGACGACTATTGATGTCAAATCACATCCTTCCTCATATATTTGGAATTATTAGAATTTATTTATATCAGATACATCCGATATACATGAATTCAAGCCAATTGTGATCGATTGTCACTTTGTGTTAATTGTATATTCTCGAAATCTATCGATATCGATTGAAGTCGAATCACATCATATCTCATATATTTAGAAGTATCAGAGTTTCTTCGTATCAGATACATTCGATATACATGAATTGGAGCCAATTATGATCGATTGTCACTTTGTGTTGAATGCATATTCTCGAAATCTATTGACATCAATTCAAGTCGAATCACATCATTCCTCATATATTTGGTATTATTAGAGTTCATTCGTATCAGATACATTCGATATACATGAATTGAAGCCAATTGTGATCGATTGTCACTTTGTGTTGATTGCATATTCTCGAAATCTATTGACATCAATTGAAGTCGAATCACATCATTTCTCATATATTGAGATGTATTCGAGTTCATTTGTGTCAGATTCATCCGATATACAAGAATTGGAGCCAATTGCGATCGATTGTCACTTTGTGTTGATTGCATATTTTGGAAGTCTATTGAAATAGATTGAAGTCCATTCACATAATTGCGCATATATTAGGATGTATTAGAGTATATTTGGTTCGATTATCACTCTGTGTTGATTGCATATTTTCCAAATCTATTGACATCAATTGAAGTCGTATCACATCATTTCTCATATACAAGGAATTATTAGGGTTTATTTGTGTCAGATACATTCGATATACATGAAAACAAGCCAATTGTGATCGATTGTCACTTTGTGTTAATTGTATATTATCGAAATCTATTGATATCGATTGAAATCGAATCGCATCACATCTCATATATTTGTAATTATTAGAGTTTATTTATATCAGATACATCCGATATACATGAATTCAAGCCAATTGTAATCGATTGTCACTTTGTGTTAATTGTATATTCTCGAAATCTATTGACATCGATTGAAATCGAATCACATCATATCTCATATATTTGGAAATATCAAAGTTTATTTGTATCAGATACATTCGATATACATGAATTGAAGCCAATTGTGATCGATTGTCACTTTGTGTTGATTGCATATCTTCGAAATCTATTGACATTGATTGGAGTCGAATCACATCATTCCTCATATATATGGAATTATTAGAGTTTATTTGTATCAGATTCATTCGATATACATGAATTGGGGCCAAATGAGATCGATTGTCACTTTGTGTTAATTGTATATTCTCGGAATCTATTGATATCTATTGATGTCAAATCACATCCTTCCTCATATATTTGGAATTATTAGAAATTATTCGTATCAGATACATTCGATATACATGAATTGAAGCCAATTGTGATCGATTGTCACTATGTGTTGAATGCATATTCTCGGAATCTATTGACATCAATTCAAGTCGAATCACATCATTCCTCATATATTTGGAATTATTAGAGTTTATTCGTATCAGATACATTCGATATACATGAATTGAAGCCAATTGTGATCGATTGTCACTTTGTGTTGATTGCATATTCTCGAAATCTATTGACATCGATTGAAATCGAATCACATCATATCTCATATATTTGGAAGTATCAGAGTTTATTTGTATCAGATACATTCGATATACATGAATTGAAGTCAATTGAGATCGATGGTCACTTTGTGTTGATTGCATATTTCCGAAATCTATTGATATTGATTGGAGTCGAATCACATCATTCCTCATATATTTGGAATTATTAGAGTTTATTTGTATGAGATTCATTCGATATACATGAATTGGGGCCAAATGAGATCGATTGTCACTTTGTGTTAATTGTATATTCTCGGAATCTATTGATATCTATTGATGTCAAATCACATCCTTTCTCATATATTTGCAATTATTTGAGTTTATTTGTATCAGATACATTCCATATACATGAATTGAAGCAAATTGTGATCGATTGTCACTTTGTGTTGATTGCATATTTCCGAAATCTTTTGACATTGATTGGAGTCGAATCACTTCATTTCTCATATATTGAGATGTATTCGAGTTCATTTGTGTCAGATTCATTCGATATACATGAATTGAAGCCAATTGCGATCGATTGTCACTTTGTGTTGATTGCATATTTTCCAAATCTATTGACATCAATTGAAGTCGTATCACATAATTTCTCATATATAAGGAATTATTAGTGTTTATTTGTGTCAGATACATTCGATATACATGAATTGAAGCCAATTGTGATCGATTGTCACTTTGTGTTGATTGCATAATTTCGAAATCTATTGACATCGATTGAAATCGAATCACATCATATCTCATATATTTGGAAATATCAGAGATTATTTGTATCAGATACATTCGATATACATGAATTGAAGCCAATTGTGATCGATTGTCACTTTGTGTTGATTGCATATCATCGAAATCCATTGACATTGATTGGAGTCGAATCACATCATTCCTCATATATTTGGTATTATTAGAGTTTATTTGTATCAGATTCATTCGATATACATGAATTGGGGCCAAATGACATCGATTGTCACTTTGTGTTAATTGTATATTCTCGAAATCTATTGACGTCTATTGATGTCAAATCACATCCTTCCTCATATATTTGGAATTATTAGAGTTCATTCGTATCAGATACATTCGATATACATGAATTGAAGACAATTTTGATCGATTGTCACTTTGTGTTGATTGCATATTCTCGAAATCTATTGACATCAATTGAAGTCGAATTACATCATTTCTCATATATTTGCAATTATTAGAGTTTATTTATGTCAGATACATTCGATATAGAAGAATTCAAGCCAATTGAGATCGATTGTCACTTTGTGTTGATTGCATATTCTCGAAATCTATTGACATTGATTGGAGTCAAATCACATCATTCCTCATATATTTGGAATTATTAGAGTTTATTTGTATCAGATTCATTCGATATATATGAATTGGGGCCAAATGAGATCGATTGTCACTTTGTGTTAATTGTATATTCTCGAAATCTATTGAAATCGATTGAAATCGAATCACATCATTCCTCATATATTTGGAATTATTAGAGTTTATTTGTATCAGATTCATTCGATATACATGAATTGGGGCCAAATGAGATCGATTGTCACTTTGTGTTGATTGCATATTCTCGAAATCTATTGACATCAATTCAAGTCGAATCACATCATTCCTCATATATTTGGAATTATTAGAGTTCATTTGTATCAGATACATTCGATATACATGAATTGAAGCCAATTGTGATCGATTGTCACTTTGTGTTGATTGCATATCCTCGAAATCTATTGACATTGATTGGAGTCGGATCACATCATTCCTCATATATTTGGAATTATTAGAGTTTATTTGTGTCAGATACATCCGATATACATGAATTCAAGCCAATTGTGATCGATTGTCACTTTGTGTTGATTGCATATCCTCGAAATCTATTGAAATTGATAGGAGTCGGATCACATCATTCCTCATATATTTGGAATTATTAGAGTTTATTTGTGTCAGATACATTCGATATAGATGAATTCAAGCCAATTGTGATCGATTGTCATTCTGTGTTAATTGTATATTCTCGAAATCTATTGAAGTCAACTCAAGTCGAATCATATCATTCCTCATATATTTGGAATTATTAGAGTTTATTTATATCAGATACATCCGATATACATGGATACAAGCCAATTGTGATCGATTGTAACTTTGTGTTAATTGTATATTCTCGAAATCTATCGATATCGATTGAAGTCGAATCACATCATATCTCATATATTTAGAAGTATCAGAGTTTCTTCGTATCAGATACATTCGATATACATGAATTGGAGCCAATTATGATCAATTGTCACTTTGTGTTGAATGCATATTCTCGAAATCTATTGACATCAATTCAAGTCGAATCACATCATTCCTCATATATTTGGAATTATTAGAGTTCATTCGTATCAGATACATTCGATATACATGAATTGAAGCCAATTGTGATCGATGGTCACTTTGTGTTGATTGCATATTTCCGAAATCTATTGATATTGATTGGAGTCGAATCACATCATTCCTCATATATTTGGAATTATTAGAGTTTATTTGTATGAGATTCATTCGATATACATGAATTGGGGCCAAATGAGATCGATTGTCACTTTGTGTTAATTGTATATTCTCGGATTCTATTGATATCTATTGATGTCAAATCACATCCTCTCTCATATATTTGCAATTATTAGAGTTTATTTGTATCAGATACATTCCATATACATGAATTGAAGCCAATTGTAATCGATTGTCACTTTGTGTTGATTGTATATTCTCGAAATCTATTGACATCGATTGAAGTCGAATCACATCATATCTCATATATTTAGAAGTATCAGAGTTTATTTGTATCAGATACATTCGATATACATGAATTGAAGCAAATTGTGATCGATTGTCACTTTGTGTTTATTGTATATTCTCGGAATCTATTGATATCGATAGAAGTCGCATCACATCATATCTCATATATTTAGAAGTATCAGAGTTTCTTCGTATCAGATACATTCGATATACATGAATTGGAGCCAATTATGATCAATTGTCACTTTGTGTTGAATGCATATTCTCGAAATCTATTGACATCAATTCAAGTCGAATCACATCATTCCTCATATATTTGGAATTATTAGAGTTCATTCGTATCAGATACATTCGATATACATGAATTGAAGCCAATTGTGATCGATGGTCACTTTGTGTTGATTGCATATTTCCGAAATCTATTGATATTGATTGGAGTCGAATCACATCATTCCTCATATATTTGGAATTATTAGAGTTTATTTGTATGAGATTCAGTCGATATACATGAATTGGGGCCAAATGAGATCGATTGTCACTTTGTGTTAATTGTATATTCTCGGAATCTATTGATATCTATTGATGTCAAATCACATCCTCTCTCATATATTTGCAATTATTAGAGTTTATTTGTATCAGATACATTCCATATACATGAATTGAAGCCAATTGTAATCGATTGTCACTTTGTGTTGATTGTATATTCTCGAAATCTATTGACATCGATTGGAGTCGAATCACATCATATCTCATATATTTAGAAGTATCAGAGTTTATTTGTATCAGATACATTCGATATACATGAATTGAAGCAAATTGTGATCGATTGTCACTTT
Organism: Diorhabda carinulata; assembly: GCF_026250575.1. Lineage (NCBI taxonomy): Eukaryota > Metazoa > Arthropoda > Insecta > Coleoptera > Chrysomelidae > Diorhabda > Diorhabda carinulata. Next base: position 3,523,444 of record NC_079473.1, on the reverse strand, counting down.
GTGTTGATTGCATATTTCCGAAATCTTTTGACATTGATTGGAGTCGAATCACTTCATTTCTCATATATTGAGATGTATTCGAGTTCATTTGTGTCAGATTCATTCGATATACATGAATTGAAGCCAATTGCGATCGATTGTCACTTTGTGTTGAGTGCATATTTTCCAAATCTATTGACATCAATTGAAGTCGTATCACATAATTTCTCATATATAAGGAATTATTAGTGTTTATTTGTGTCAGATACATTCGATATACATGAATTGAAGCCAATTGTGATCGATTGTCACTTTGTGTTGATTGCATAATTTCGAAATCTATTCACGTCAATTCAAGTTGAATCACATCATTCCTCATATATTTGGAATTATCAGGATTTATTTGTGTCAGATACATTCGATATACATGAATTCAAGCCAATTGTGATCGATTGTCACTTTGTGTTAATTGTATATTCTCGAAATCTATTGACATAGATTGAAATCGAATCACATCATATCTCATATATTTGGAAGTATCAGAGTTTATTTGTATCAGATACATTCTATATACATGAATTGAAGCCAATTGTGATCGATTGTCACTTTGTGTTGATTGCATATCCTCGAAATCTATTGACATTGATTGGAGTCGAATCACATCATTCCTCATATATTTGGAATTATTAGAGTTTATCTGTATCAGATAAATTCGATATACATGATTTGGGGCCAAATGAAATCGATTGTCACTTTGTGTTAATTGTATATTCTCGAAATCTATTGAGGTCTATTGATGTCAAATCACATCCTTCCTCATATATTTGGAATTATTAGAAATTATTCGTATCAGATACATTCGATATACATGCATTGAAGCCAATTGTGATCGATTGTCACTATGTGTTGAATGCATATTCTCGAAATCTATTGACATCAATTCAAGTCGAATCACATCATTCCTCATATATTTGGAATTATTAGAGTTTATTCGTATCAGATACATTCGATATACATGAATTGAAGCCAATTGTGATCGATTGTCACTTTGTGTTGATTGCATATTCTCGAAATCTATTGACATCAATTGAAGTTGAATCACATCATTCCTCATATATTTGGAATTATTAGAATTTATTTATATCAGATACATCCGATATACATGAATTCAAGCCAGTTGTGATCGATTGTCACTTTGTGTTAATTGTATATTCTCGAAATCTATTGAGGTCTATTGATGTCAAATCACATCCTTCCTCATATATTTGGAATTATTAGAAATTATTCGTATCAGATACATTCGATATACATGCATTGAAGCCAATTGTGTTAGATTGTCACTATGTGTTGAATGCATATTCTCGAAAGCTATTGACATCAATTCAAGTCGAATCACATCATTCCTCATATATTTGGAATTATTAGAGTTCATTCGTATCAGATACATTCGATATACATGAATTGAAGCCAATTGTGATCGATTGTCACTTTGTGTTGATTGCATATTCTCGAAATCTATTGACATCAATTGAAGTTGAACCACATCATTCCTCATATATTTGGAATTATTAGAATTTATTTATATCAGATACATCCGATATACATGAATTCAAGCCAGTTGTGATCGATTGTCACTTTGTATTAATTGTATATTCTCGAAATCTATTGAGGTCTATTGATGTCAAATCACATCCTTCCTCATATATTTGGAATTATTAGAAATTATTCGTATCAGATACATTCGATATACATGCATTGAAGCCAATTGTGATCGATTGTCACTATGTGTTGAATGCATATTCTCGAAAGCTATTGATATCAATTCAAGTCGAATCACATCATTCCTCATATATTTGGAATTATTAGAGTTCATTCGTATCAGATACATTCGATATACATGAATTGAAGCCAATTGTGATCGATTGTCACTTTGTGTTGATTGCATATTCTCGAAATCTATTGACATCAATTGAAGTCGAATCACATCATTTCTCATATATTGAGATGTATTCGAGTTCATTTGTGTCAGATTCATCCGATATACATGAATTGGAGCCAATTGCGATCGATTGTCACTTTGTGTTGATTGCATATTTTGGAAGTCTATTGAAATAGATTGAACTCCATTCACATAATTGCGCATATATTAGGATGTATTAGAGTATATTTGGGTCGATTATCACTCTGTGTTGATTGCATATTTTCCAAATCTATTGACATCAATTGAAGTCGTATCACATCATTTCTCATATACAAGGAATTATTAGGGTTTATTTGTGTCAGATACATTCGATATACATAAAATCGAGCCAATTGTGATCGATTGTCACTTTGTGTTAATTGTATATTATCGAAATCTATTGATATCGATTGAAATCGATTCACATCATATCTCATATATTTGGAAATATCAAAGTTTATTTGTATCAGATACATTCGATATACATGAATTGAAGCCAATTGTGATCGATTGTCACTTTGTGTTGATTGCATATCCTCGAAATCTATTGACATTGATTGGAGTCGATATCACATCATTCCTCATATATTTGGAATTATTAGAATTTATTTGTATCAGATACATTCGATATACATGAATTGAAGCCAATTGTGATCGATTGTCACTTTGTGTTGATTGCATATTCTTGAAATCTATTGACATCAATTGAAGTTGAATCACATCATTTCTCATATATCTGGAATTATCAGAGTTTATTTGTGTCAGATACATTCGATAAAGATGAATTCAAGCCAATTGTGATCGATTATCATTTTGTGTTAATTGTATATTCTCGAAATCTATTGAAGTCAATTCAAGTCGAATCACATCCTTCCTCATATATTTGGAATTATTAGAAATTATTCGTATCAGATACATTCGATATACATGCATTGAAGCCAATTGTGATCGATTGTCACTATGTGTTGAATGCATATTCTCGAAAGCTATTGATATCAATTCAAGTCGAATCACATCATTCCTCATATATTTGGAATTATTAGAGTTCATTCGTATCAGATACATTCGATATACATGAATTGAAGCCAATTGTGATCGATTGTCACTTTGTGTTGATTGCATATTCTCGAAATCTATTGACATCAATTGAAGTCGAATCACATCATTTCTCATATATTGAGATGTATTCGAGTTCATTTGTGTCAGATTCATCCGATATACATGAATTGGAGCCAATTGTGATCGATTGTCACTTTGTGGTGATTGCATATTTCCGAAATCTATGGACATCAATTGAAGTCGAATCACATCATATCTCTTATATTTGAAAGTATCAGAGTTTATTTGTATCAGATACAATCGATATAGATGAATTCAAGCCAATTGAGATCGATTGTCACTTTGTGGTGATTGCATATTTCCGAAATCTATTGACATTGATTGGAGTCGAATCACATCATATCTCATATATTTGGAAGTATCAGAGTTTATTTGTATCAGATACATTCGATATAGATGAATTCAAGCCAATTTAGATCAATTGTCACTTTGTGGTGATTGCATATTTCCGAAATCTATTGACATTGATTGGAGTCGAATCACTTCATTTCTCATATATTAAGATGTATTCGAGTCCATTTGTGTCAGATTTATTCGATATACATTAATTGAAGCCAATTGCGATCGATTGTCATTTTGTGTTAATTGTATATTCTCGAAATCTATTAATGTCAATTCAAGTCGAATCACATCATTCCTTTTATATTTGGAATTATTAGAGTTTATTTATATCAGATACATCCGATATACATGAATTCAAGCCAAATGTGATCGATTGTCACTTTGTGTTTATTGTATATTCTCGAAATCTATTGACATTGATTGGAGTCGAATCACATCATTCCTCATATATTTGGAATTATTAGAGTTTATTTGTATCAGATTCATTCGATATACATGAATTGGGGCCAACTGAGATCGATTGTCACTTTGTGTTAATTGTATATTCTCGAAATCTATTGACGTCTATTGATGTCGAATCACATCAAATCTCATATATTTGGAAGTATCAGAGTTTATTTGTATCAGATACATTCGATATACATGAATTGAAGCCAATTGTGATCGATTGTCACTTTGTGTTGATTGCATATTTCCGAAATCTATTGACATTGATTGGAGTCGAATCACATCATTCCTCATATATTTGGAATTATTAGAGTTTATTTGTATCAGATTCATTCGATATACATGAATTGGGGCCAAATGAGATCGATTGTCACTTTGTGTTAATTGTATATTCTCGGAATCTATTGATATCTATTGATGTCAAATCACATCCTTCCTCATATATTTGGAATTATTAGAGTTTATTTGTATCAGATACATTCGATATACATGAAATCAAGCCAATTGAGATCGATTGTCACTTTGTGGTGATTGCATATTTCCGGAATCTATTGACATTGATTGGAGTCGAATCACTTCATTTCTCATATATTAAAATGTATTCGAGTTCATTTGTGTCAGATTCATTCGATATACATGAATTGAAGCCAATTGCGATCGATTGTCACTTTGTGTTGATTGCTTATTTTGGAAGTCTATTGAAATCGATTGAAGTCCATTATCATAATTGCGCATATATTAGGATTTATTAGAGTATATTTGGGTCGATTATCACTTTGTGTTGATTGCATATTTTCCAAATCTATTGACATCAATTGAAGTCGAATCACATCATTTCTCATATATAAGGAATTATTAGGGTTTATTTGTGTTAGATACATTCAATATACTTGAATTGAAGCCAACTGTGATCGATTGTCACTTTGTGTTGATTGCATATTCTCGAAATCTACTGACATCAATTGGAGTCGAATCACATCATTTCTCATATATTTGGAAATATTAGAGTTTATTTGTGACAGATACATGCGATATACATGAATTGAAGCCAATTGTGATCGATTTACACTTTGTGTTGAATGCATATTCTCGGAATCTATTGACATCAATTCAAGTCGAATTACATCATTTCTCATATATCTGGAATTATTAGAGTTTATTTGTGTCAAATACATTCGATATAGATGAATTCAAGCCAATTGTGATCGATTGTCATTTTGTGTTAATTGTATATTCTCGAAATCTATTGACGTCTACTGATGTCAAATCACATCCTTCCTCATATATTTGGAATTATTAGAGTTTATTCATATCAGATACATACGATATACATGAATTGAAGCCAATTGTGATCGATGGTCACTTTGTGTTGATTGCATATTTCCGAAATCTATTGACATTGATCGGAGTCGAATCACATCATACCTTATATATTTGGAATTATTAGGGTTTATGTGTGTCAGATACATTCGATATACATGAATTCAAGCCAATTGTGATCGATTCTCACTTTGTGTTTATTGTATATTCTCGAAATCTATTGACATCGATTGAAATCGAATCACATCATATCACATATATTTGGAAGTATCAGAGTTTATTTGTATCAGATACATTCGATATACATGAATTGAAGCCAATTGTGATCGATGGTCACTTTGTGTTGATTGCATATTTCCGAAATCTATTGACATTGATTGGAGTCGAATCACATCATTCCTCATATGTTGGAATTATTAGAGTTTATTCGTATCATATTCATTCGATATACATGAATTGGGGCCAAATGAGATCGATTGTCACTTTGTGTTAATTGTATATTCTCGGAATCTATTGATATCTATTGATGTCAAATCACATCCTTCCTCATATATTTGGAATTATTAGAGTTTATTCATATCAGATACATACGATATACATGAATTGAAGCCAATTGTGATCGATTGTCACTTTGTGTTGATTGCATATTCTCGAAATCTACTGACATCAATTGGAGTCGAATCACATCATTTCTCATATATTTGGATATATTAGAGTTTATTTGTGACAGATACATGCGATATACATGAATTGAAGCCAATTGTGATCGATTTACACTTTGTGTTGAATGCATATTCTCGGAATCTATTGATATCTATTGATGTCAAATCACATCCTTCCTCATATATTTGGAATTATTAGAGTTTATTTGTATCAGATACATTCGATATACATGAATTCAAGCCAATTGAGATAGATTGTCACTTTGTGGTGATTGCATATTTTTGGAATCAATTAACATTGATTGGAGTCGAATCACTTCATTTCTCATATATTTGGAAATATTTGAGTTTATTTTTATCAGATTTATTCGATATACATGAATTGAAGCCAATTGTGGTCGATTGTCATTTTGTGTTAATTGTATATTCTCGAAATCTATTGATGTCAATTCAAGTCGAATCACATCATTCCTCATATATTTGGAATTATTAGAGTTTATTTATATCAGATACATCCGATATACATGAATTCAAGCCAAATGTGATCGATTCTCACTTTGTGTTTATTGTATATTCTCGAAATCTATTGACATCGATTGAAATCGAATCACATCATATCACATATATTTGGAAGTATCAGAGTTTATTTGTATCTGATACATTCGATATACATGAATTGAAGCCAATTGTGATCGATGGTCACTTTGTGTTGATTGCATATTTCCGAAATCTATTGACATTGATCGGAGTCGAATCACATCATACCTTATATATTTGGAATTATTAGGGTTTATGTGTGTCAGATACATTCGATATACATGAATTCAAGCCAATTGTGATCGATTGTCACTTTGTGTTAATTGTATATTCTCGAAATCTATTGACATCGATTGAAATCGAATCACATCATATCTCATATATTTGGAAGTATCAGAGTTTATTTGTATCAGATACATTCGATAAACATGAATTGAAGTCAATTGAGATCGATGGTCACTTTGTGTTGATTGCATATTTCCGAAATCTATTGACATTGATTGGAGTAGAATCACATCATTCCTCATATGTTGGGAATTATTAGAGTTTATTCGTATCAGATTCATTCGATATACATGAATTGGGGCCAAATGAGATCGATTGTCACTTTGTGTTAATTGTATATTCTCGGAATCTATTGATATCTATTGATGTCAAATCACATCCTTCCTCATATATTTGGAATTATTAGAGTTTATTCATATCAGATACATACGATATACATGAATTGAAGCCAATTGTGATCGATTGTCACTTTGTGTTGATTGCATATTCTCGAAATCTACTGACATCAATTGGAGTCGAATCACATCATTTCTCATATATTTGGATATATTAGAGTTTATTTGTGACAGATACATGCGATATACATGAATTGAAGCCAATTGTGATCGATTTACACTTTGTGTTGAATGCATATTCTCGGAATCTATTGATATCTATTGATGTCAAATCACATCCTTCCTCATATATTTGGAATTATTAGAGTTTATTTGTATCAGATACATTCGATATACATGAATTCAAGCCAATTGAGATAGATTGTCACTTTGTGGTGATTGCATATTTTTGGAATCAATTAACATTGATTGGAGTCGAATCACTTCATTTCTCATATATTTGGAAATATTTGAGTTTATTTTTATCAGATTTATTCGATATACATGAATTGAAGCCAATTGTGGTCGATTGTCATTTTGTGTTAATTGTATATTCTCGAAATCTATTGATGTCAATTCAAGTCGAATCACATCATTCCTCATATATTTGGAATTATTAGAGTTTATTTATATCAGATACATCCGATATACATGAATTCAAGCCAAATGTGATCGATTCTCACTTTGTGTTTATTGTATATTCTCGAAATCTATTGACATCGATTGAAATCGAATCACATCATATCACATATATTTGGAAGTATCAGAGTTTATTTGTATCTGATACATTCGATATACATGAATTGAAGCCAATTGTGATCGATGGTCACTTTGTGTTGATTGCATATTTCCGAAATCTATTGACATTGATCGGAGTCGAATCACATCATACCTTATATATTTGGAATTATTAGGGTTTATGTGTGTCAGATACATTCGATATACATGAATTCAAGCCAATTGTGATCGATTGTCACTTTGTGTTAATTGTATATTCTCGAAATCTATTGACATCGATTGAAATCGAATCACATCATATCTCATATATTTGGAAGTATCAGAGTTTATTTGTATCAGATACATTCGATAAACATGAATTGAAGTCAATTGAGATCGATGGTCACTTTGTGTTGATTGCATATTTCCGAAATCTATTGACATTGATTGGAGTAGAATCACATCATTCCTCATATGTTGGGAATTATTAGAGTTTATTCGTATCAGATTCATTCGATATACATGAATTGGGGCCAAATGAGATCGATTGTCACTTTGTGTTAATTGTATATTCTCGGAATCTATTGATATCTATTGATGTCAAATCACATCCTTTCTCATATATTTGCAATTATTAGAGTTTATTTGTATCAGATACATTCGATATACATGAATTGAAGCCAATTGTGATCGATTGTCACTTTGTGTTCATTGTATATTCTCGAAATCTATTGACATCGATTGAAGTCGAATCACATCATATCTCATATATTCAGAAGTATCAGAGTTTATTTGTATCAGATACATTCGATATACATGAATTGAAGCAAATTGTGATCGATTGTCACTTTGTGTTGATTGCATATTTTCGAAATCTTTTGACATTGATTGGAGTCGAATCACTTCATTTCTCATATATTGAGATGTATTCGATTTCATTTGTGTCAGATTCATTCGATAAACATGAATTGAAGCCAATTGCGATCGATTGTCACTTTGTGTTGATTGCATATTTTCCAAATCTATTGACATCAATTGAAGTCGTATCACATCATTTCTCATATATAAGGAATTATTAGTGTTTATTTGTGTCAGATACATTCGATATACATGAATTCAAGCCAATTGTGATCGATTGTCACTTTGTGTTAATTGTATATTCTCGAAATCTATTGAAATCGATTGAAATCGAATCACATCATATCTCATATATTTGGAAGTATCAGAGTTTATTTGTATCAGATACATTCGATATACATGAAGTGAAGCAAATTGTGATCGATTGTCACTTTGTGTTGATTGCATATTTTCGAAATCTTTTGACATTGATTGGAGTCGAATCACTTCATTTCTCATATATTGAGATGTATTCGATTTCATTTGTGTCAGATTCATTCGATATACATGAATTGAAGCCAATTGTGATCGATTGTCACTTTGTGTTGATTGCATATTTTCGAAATCTATTGACGTCAATTCAAGTCGAATCACATCATTCCTCATATATTTGGAATTATTAGGGTTTATTTGTGTCAGATACATTCGATATACATGAATTCAAGCCAATTGTGATCGATTGTCACTTTGTGCTAATTGTATATTCTCGAAATCTATTGACATCGATTGAAATCGAATCACATCATATCTCATATATTTGGAAGTATCAGAGTTTATTTGTATCAGATACATTCGATAAACATGAATTGAAGCCAATTGTGATCGATTGTCACTTTGTGTTGATTGCATATCCTCGAAATCTTTTGACATTGATTGGAGTCGAATCACATCATTCCTCATATATTTGGAATTATTAGAGTTTATTCGTATCAGATGCATTCGATATACATGAATTGGGGCCAACTGAGATCGATTGTCACTTTGTGTTAATTGTATATTCTCGAAATCTATTGACATCGATTGAAATCGAATCACATCATATCTCATATATTTGGAAGTATCAGAGTTTATTTGTATCAGATACATTCTATATAGATGGATTGAAGCCAATTGTGATCGATTGTAATTTGTGTTGATTGCATATCCCCGAAATCTATTGACATTGATTGGAGTCGAATCACATCATTCCTTATATATTTGGAATTATTAGAGTTTATTTGTATCAGATTCATTCGATATACATGAATTGGGGCCAAATGAGATCGATTGTCACTTTGTGTTAATTGTATATTCTCGGGATCTATTGATATCTATTGATGTCAAATCACATCCTTTCTCATATATTTGGAATTATTAGAGTTCATTTATATCAGATACATCCGATATACATGAATTCAAGCCAATTGTGATCGATTGTCACTTTGTGTTAATTGTATATTCTCGAAATCTATTGACATCGATTGAAATCGAATCACATCATATCTCATATATTTGGAAGTATCAGAGTTTATTTGTATCAGATACATCCGATATACATGAATTCAAGCCAAATGTGATCGATTGTCACTTTGTGTTAATTGTATATTCTCGAAATCTATTGACATTGATTGGAGTCGAATCACATCATTCCTCATATATTTGGAATTATTAGAGTTTATTTGTATCAGATTCATTCGATATACATGAATTGGGGCCAAATGAGATCGATTGTCACTTTGTGTTAATTGTATATTCTCGGGATCTATTGATATCTATTGATGTCAAATCACATCTTTTCTCATATATTTGGAATTATTAGAGTTCATTTATATCAGATGCATTCGATATACATGAATTGGGGCCAACTGAGATCGATTGTCACTTTGTGTTAATTGTATATTCTCGAAATCTATTGACGTCTATTGATGTCGAATCACATCATATCTCATATATTTGGAAGTATCAGAGTTTATTTGTATCAGATACATTCGATATACATGAATTGAAGCCAATTGTGATCGATTGTCACTTTGTGTTGATTGCATATTTCCGAAATCTATTGACATTGATTGGAGTCGAATCACATAATTCCTCATATATTTGGAATTATTAGAGTTTATTTGTATCAGATTCATTCGATATACATGAATTGGGGCCAAATGAGATCGATTGTCACTTTGTGTTAATTGTATATTCTCGGAATCTATTGATATCTATTGATGTCAAATCACATCCTTCCCCATATATTTGGAATTATTAGAGTTTATTTGTATCAGATACATTCGATATACATGAATTCAAGCCAATTGTGATCGATTGTCACTTTGTGTTAATTGTATATTCTCGAAATCTATTGACATCGATTGAAATCGAATCACATCATATCTCATATATTTGGAAGTATCAGAGTTTATTTGTATCAGATACATTCGATATACATGAATTGAAGCCAATTGTGATCGATTGTCACTTTGTTTTGATTGCATATTTCCAGAATCTATTGACATTGATTGGAGCCGAATCACTTCATTTCTCATATATTAAAATGTATTCGAGTTCATTTGTGACAGATTTATTCGATAAACATGAATTGAAGCCAATTGCGATCGATTGTCACTTTGTGTTGATTGCATATTTTGGAAGTCTATTGAAATCGATTGAAGTCCATTCTCATAATTGCGCATATATTAGGATTTATTAGAGTATATTTTAGTCGATTATCACTTTGTGTTGATTGCATATTTTCCAAATCTATTGACATCAATTGAAGTCGAATCACATCATTTCTCATATATAAGGAATTATTAGGGTTCATTTGTGTTAGATACATTCAATATACATGAATTGAAGCCAATTGTGATCGATTGTCACTTTGTGTTGATTGCATATTCTCGAAATCTACTGACATCAATTGGAGTCGAATCACATCATTTCTCATATATTTGGAAATATTAGAGTTTATTTGTGTCAGATACTTTCGATATACATGAATTGAAGCCAATTGTGATCGATTTACATTTTGTGTTGAGTGCATATTCTCGGAATCTATTGACATCAATTCGAGTCGAATTACATCATCTCTCATATATCTGGAATTATTAGAGTTTATTTGTGTCAAATACATTCGATATAGATGAATACAAGCCAATTGTGATCGATTGTCATTTTGTGTTAATTGTATATTCTCGAAATCTATTGACGTCTATTGATGTCAAATCACATCCTTCCTCATATATTTGGAATTATTAGAGTTTATTCATATCAGATACATACGATATACATGAATTGAAGCCAATTGTGATCGATTGTCACTTTGTGTTAATTGTATATTCTCGAAATCTATCGACATCAATTGGAGTCGAATCACATCATTTCTCATATATTTGGAAATATTAGATTTTATTTGTATCAGTTACATTCGATATACATGAATTGGAACCAATTGTGATCGATTGTCACTTTGTGTTGATTGCATATTTCCGAAATCTATTGACATTGATTGGAGTCAAATCACTTCATTTCTCATATATAAGGAATTATTAGGGTTTATTTGTGTCAGATGCATTCAATAAACATGAATTGAAGCCAATTGTGATCGATTGTCACTTTGTGTTGATTGCATATTTCCGAAATCTATTGACATTTATTGGAGTCGAATCACTTCATTTCTCATATATTAAGATGTATTCGAGTTCATTCGTGTCAGATTCATTCGATATACATGAATTGATGCCAATTGCGATCGATTGTCACTTTGTTTTGATTGCATATTTTGGAAGTCTATTGAAATCGATTGAAGTCCAAACACATAATTGCGCATATATTAGGATGTATTAGAGTATATTTGGGTCGATTATCACTTTGTGTTGATTGCATATTTTCCAAATCTATTGACATCAATTGAAGTCGAATCACATAATTTCTCATATATAAGGAATTATTAGGGTTTATTTGTGTCCGATACATTCAATATACATGAATTGAAGTCAATTGTGATCGATTGTCACTTTGTGTTTATTGCATATTCTCGAAATCTATCGACATCAATTGGAGTCGAATCACATCATATCTCATATATTTGGAAATATCAGAGTTTATTTGTATCAGATACATTCGATATACATGAATTGAAGCCAATTGTGATCGATTGTCACTTCGTGTTGATTGCATATTTCCGAAATTTATTGACCTTGATTGGAGTCGAATCACATCATTCCTCATATATTTGGAATTATTAGAGTTTATTCGTATCAGATTCATTCGATATACATGAATTGGGGCCAAATGAGTTCGATTGTCACTTTGTGTTAATTGTATATTCTCGAAATCTATTGATATCTATTCATGTCAAATCACATCCTTCCTCATATATTTGGAATTATTAGAGTATATTTGGTTCGATTATCACTTTGTGTTGATTGCAAATTTTCCAAATGTATTGACATCAATTGAAGTCGAATCACATCATTTCTCATATATAAGGAATTATTAGGGTTCATTTGTGTCAGATACATTCAATGTACATGAATTGAAGCCAATTGTGATCGATTGTCACTTTGTGTTGATTGCATATTCTCGAAATCTACTGACATCGATTGAAGTCGAATCACATCATATCTCATATATTCAGAAGTATCAGAGTTTATTTGTATCAGATACATTCGATATACATGAATTGAAGCAAATTGTGATCGATTGTCACTTTGTGTTGATTGCATATTTTCGAAATCTTTTGACATTGATTGGAGTCGAATCACATCATTTCTCATATATTTGGAAATAATTGAGTTTATTTGTATCAGATTTATTCGATATACATGAATTGAAGCCAATTGTGATCGATTGTCATTTTGTGTTAATTGTATATTCTCGAAATCTATTGATGTCAATTCAAGTCGAATCACATCATTCCTCATATATTTGGAATTATTAGAGTTTATTTATATCAGATACATCCGATATACATGAATTCAAGCCAAATGTGATCGATTCTCACTTTGTGTTTATTGTATATTCTCGAAATCTATTGACATCGATTGAAATCGAATCACATCATATCACATATATTTGGAAGTATCAGAGTTTATTTGTATCAGATACATTCGATATACATGAATTGAAGCCAATTGTGATCGATGGTCACTTTGTGTTGATTGCATATTTCCGAAATCTATTGACATTGATCGGAGTCGAATCACATCATACTTTATATATTTGGAATTATTAGGGTTTATGTGTGTCAGATACATTCGATATACATGAATTCAAGCCAATTGTGATCGATTGTCACTGTGTGTTAATTGTATATTCTCGAAATCTATTGACATCGATTGAAATCGAATCACATCATATCTCATATATTTGGAAGTATCAGAGTTTATTTGTATCAGATACATTTGATATACATGAATTGAAGCCAATTGTGATCGATTGTCACTTTGTGTTGATTGCATATCCTCGAAATCTATTGACATTGATTGGAGTCGAATCACATCATTCCTCATATATTTGGAATCATTAGAGTTTATTTGTATCAGATTCATTCGATATACATGAATTGGGGCCAAATGAGATCGATTGTCACTTTGTGTTAATTGTATATTCTCGGAATCTATTGATATCTATTGATGTCAAATCACATCCTTCCTCATATATTTGGAATTATTAGAAATTATTCGTATCAGATACATTCGATATACATGAATTGAAGCCAATTGTGATCGATTGTCACTATGTGTTGAATGCATATTCTCGAAATCTATTGACATCAATTCAAGTCGAATCACATCATTCCTCATATATTTGGAATTATTAGAGTTTATTCGTATCAGATACACAGAATCACATCATTTCTCATACATAATCAATTATTAGAGTTTATTTGTGTCAGATCCATTCGATATACATGAATTGGAGCCAATTGAGATCGATTGTCACTTTGTGTTGATTGCATATTTCCGAAATCTATTGACATTGATTGGAGTCGAATTACATCATTTCTCATATATTTGGAAATATTAGAGTTTATTTGTATCAGATACATCCGATATACATGAATTCAAGCCAATTGTGATCGATTGTCACTTTGTGTTAATTGTATATTCTCGAAATCTATTGATATCGATTGAAGTCGAATCACATCATATCTCATATATTTGGAAGTATCAGAGTTTATTTGTATCAGATACATTCGGTATACATGAATTGGAGCCAATTGTGATCGATTGTCACTTTGTGTTGATTGCATATTTTCGAAATCTATTGATATCGATTGAAGTCGAATCACATCATATCTCATATATTTGGAAGTAACAGAGTTTATTTGTATCAGATACATTCGATACACATGAATAGAAGCCAATTGTGATCGATTGTCACTTTGTGTTAATTGTATATTCTCGAAATCTATTGACATCGATTGAAGTCGAATCACATCATATCTCATATATTTGGAAGTATCAGAGTTTATTTGTATCAGATACATAAGATATACATGAATTCCAGCCAATTGTGATCGATTGTCACTTTGTGTTAATTGTATATTCTTGAAATCTATTGACATCGATTGAAGTCAAATCACATCATATCTCATATATTTGGGAGTATCAGAGTTTATTTGTATCAGATACGTTCGATATACATGAATTGAAGCCAATTGTGATCGATTGTCACTTTGTGTTAATTGTATATTCTCGAAATCTATTGATATCGATAGAAGTCGAATCACATCATATCTCATATATTTGGAAGTTTCAGAGTTTATTTGTATCAGATACGTTCGAAATACATGAATTGAAGCCAATTGTGATCGATTGTCACTTTGTGTTAATTGTATATTCTCGAAATCTATTGATGTCAATTCAAGTCGAATCACATCATATCTCATATATTTGGAAGTATCAGAGTTTATTTGTATCAGGTACGTTCGATATACATGAATTGAAGCCAATTGTGATCGATTGTCACTTTGTGTTTATTGTATATTCTCGGAATCTATTGATATCGATAGAAGTCGAATCACATCATATCTCATATATTTGGAAGTATCAGAGTCTATTTGTATCAGATACATTCGATATACATGAATTGAAGCCAATTGTGATCTATTGTCACTTTGTGTTAATTGTATATTCTCGAAATCTATTGACATCGATTGAAGTCGAATCACATCATATCTCATATATTTGGAAGTATCAGAGTTTATTTGTATCAGATACATTCGATATACATGAATTGAAGCCAATTGTGATCGATTGTCACTTTGTGTTAATTGTATATTCTCGAAATCTATTGACGTCTATTGATGTCAAATCACATCATATCTCATATATTTGAGAGTATCAGAGTTTATTTGTATCAGATACGTTCGATATACATGAATTGAAGCTAATTGTGATCGATTGTCACTTTGTGTTAATTGTATATTCTCGAAATCTATTGATATCGATAGGAGTCGAATCACATCATATCTCATATATTTGGAAGTATCAGAGTTTATTTGTATCAGATACGTTCGATATACATGAATTGGAGCCAACTGTGATCGATTGTCACTTTGTGTTAATTGTATATTCTCGAAATCTATTGATGTCAATTCAAGTCGAATCACATCATATCTCATATATTTGGAAGTATCAGAGTTTATTTGTATCAGATACATTCGATATACATGAATTGAAGCCAATTGTGATCGATTGTCACTTTGTGTTGATTGCATATTCTCGAAATCTATTGACGTCTATTGATGTCCAATCACATCCTTCCTGATATATTTGGAAATATTAGAGTTTATTTGTATCAGATACATTCGATATACATGAATTGAAGCCAATTGTGATCGATTGTCATTTTGTGTTAATTGTATATTCTCGAAATCTATTGACATCAATTGGAGTCGAATCACATCATTTCTCATATATTTGGAAATATTAGAGTTTATTTGTATCAGATACATTCGATATACATGAATTGGGGCCAAATGAGCTCGATTGTCACTTTGTGTTGATTGCATATTTTCCAAATCTATTGACATCAATTGAAGTCGAATTACATAATTTCTCATATATTTGCAATTATTAGAAATTATTTGTGTCAGATACATTCGATATAGATGAATTCAAGCCAATTGAGATCGATTGTCACTTTGTGGTGATTGCATATTTTTCAAATCTATTGACATCAATTGAAGTCGAATTACATCATTTCTCATATATTTGCAATTATTAGAGTTCATTTGTGTCAGATACATTCGATATAGATGAATTCAAGCCTATTGAGATCGATTGTCACTTTGTGGTGACTGCATATTTCCGAAATCTATTGACATCAATTGAAGTCGAATCACATCATTTCTCATATATAAGGAATTATTGGAGTTTATTTGTGTCAGATACATTCGATATACATGAATTGAAGCCAATTGTGATCGATTGTCACTTTGTGTTGATTGCACATTCTCGAAATCTA
This sequence comes from Diorhabda carinulata, assembly GCF_026250575.1. Classification (NCBI taxonomy): domain Eukaryota; kingdom Metazoa; phylum Arthropoda; class Insecta; order Coleoptera; family Chrysomelidae; genus Diorhabda; species Diorhabda carinulata. Next base: position 3,506,360 of record NC_079473.1, on the reverse strand, counting down.
CTGACATCAATTGGAGTCGAATCACATCATTTCTCATATATTTGGAAATATTAGAGTTTATTTGTGTCAGATACATTCGATATAGATGAATTCATGACAATTGAGATCGATTGTCACTTTGTGTTGATTGCATATTCTCGAAATCTACTGACATCAATTGGAGTCGAATCACATCATTTCTTATATATTTGGGAGTATCAGAGTTCATTTGTATCAGATACATTCGATATACATGAATTGGAGCCAATTGTGATCGATTATCACTTTGTGTTGATTGCATATTTTCGAAATCTATTGACATTGATTGGAGTCGAATCACATCATTCCTCATATATTTGGAATTATTAGAGTTTATTTGTATCAGATACATTCGATATACCTGAATTGGGGCAAAATGAGATCGATTGTCACTTTGTGTTAATTGTATATTCTAGAAATCTATTGACATCGATTGAAGTCGAATCGCATCATATCTCATATATTTGGAAGTATCAGAGTTTATTTGTGTCAGATACATTCGATATACATGAATTGAAGCCAATTGTGATCGATTGTCACTTTGTGTTAATTGTATATTCTCGGAATCTATTGACATCGATTGAAGTCGAATCACATCATATCTCATATATTTGGAAGTATCAGAGTTTATTTGTATCAGATACATTCGATATTCATGAATTGAGGCCAGTTGTGATCGATTGTCACTTTGTGTTGATTGCATATTCTCGAAATCTATCGACATCAATTGGAGTCGAATAACATCATATCTCATATATTTGGAAGTATCAGAGTTTATTTGTATCAGATATATTCGATATACATGAATTGAAGCCAATTGTGATCGATTGTCACTTTGTGTTAATTGTATATTCTCGGAATCTGTTGACATCGATTGAAGTCGAATCACATCATATCCCATACATTTGGAAGTATCAGAGTTTATTTGTATCAGATACATTCGATATACATGAATTGGAGCCAATTGTGATCGATTGTCAGTTTGTGTTGATTGCATATTTCCGAAATCTATTGACATCAATTGAAGTCGAATCACATCATTTCTCATATATAAGGAATTATTAGAGTTTATTTGTGTCGGATACATTCGATATACATTAATTGGGGCCAAATGAGATCGATTGTCACTTTGTGTTAATTGTATATTCTCGAAATCTATTGACGTCTATTGATGTCAAATCACATCCTTCCTCATATATTTGGAATTATTAGAGTTTATTTATATCAGATACATCCGATATACATGAATTCAAGTCAAATGAGATCGATTGTCACTTTGTGTTAATTGTATATTCTCGATATCTATTGACGTCTATTAATGTCAAATCACATCCTTCCTCATATATTTGGAATTATTAGAGTTTATTTGTATCAGATTCATTCGATATACATGAATTGAGGCCAAATGAGATCGATTTTCACTTTGTGTTGATTGCATATTTTCGAAATCTATTGACATTGATTGGAGTCGAATCACATCATTCCTCATATATTTGGAATTATTAGAGTTTATTTGTATCAGATTCATTCGATATACATAAATTGGGGCCAAATGAGATCGATTTTCACTTTGTGTTAATTGTATATTCTCGAAATCTATTGATATCTATTGATGTCAAATCACATCCTTCCTCATATATTTGGAATTATTAGAGTTTGTTTGTATCAGATACATTCGATATACATGAATTGAAGCCAATTGTGATCGATTGTTACTCTGTGTTAATTGTATATTCTCGAAATCTATTGACATCGATTGAAGTCGAATCACATCATATCTCATATATTTGGAAGTATCAGAGTTTATTTGTATCAGATACATTCGATATACATGAATTGAGGCCAGTTGTGATCGATTGTCACTTTGTGTTGATTGCATATTCTCGAAATCTATCGACATCAATGGGAGTCGAATCACATCATTTCTCATATATAAAGAATTATTAGAGTTTATTTGTGTCAGATACATTCGATATACATGAATTGGGGCCAAATGAGATCGATTTTCACTTTGTGTTAATTGTATATTCCCGAAATCTATTGATATCTATTGATGTCAAATCACATCCTTCCTCATATATTTGGAATTATCAGAGTTTGTTTGTATCAGATACATTCGATATACATGAATTGAAGCCAATTGTGATCGATTGTCACTTTGTGTTAATTGTATATTCCCGAAATCTATTGACATCGATTGAAGTCGAATCACATCATATCTCATATATTTGGAAGTATCAGAGTTTATTTGTATCAGATACATTCGATATACATGAATTGAAGCCAATTGTGATCGATTGTCACTTTGTGTTAATTGTATATTCTCGGAATCTGTTGACATCCATTGAAGTCGAATCACATCATCTCCCATATATTTGGAAGTATCAGAGTTTATTTGTATCAGATACATTCGATATACATGAATCGAAGCCAATTGTGATCGATTGTCAGTTTGTGTTGATTGCATAATTCCGAAATCTATTGACATCAATTGGAGTCGAATCACATCATTTCTCATATATAAAGAATTATTAGAGTTTATTTGTGTCGGATACATTCGATATACATTAATTGGGGCCAAATGAGATCGATTGTCACTTTGTGTTAATTGTATATTCTCGAAATCTATTGACGGCTATTGATGTCAAATCACATCCTTCCTCATATATTTGGAATTATTAGAGTTTATTTGTATCAGATTCATTCGATATACATGAATTGAGGCCAAATGAGATCGATTTTCACTTTGTGTTGATTGCATATTTTCGAAATTTATTGACATTGATTGGAGTCGAATCACATCATTCCTCATATATTTGGAATTATTAGAGTTTATTTGTATCAGATTCATTCGATATACATAAATTGGGGCCAAATGAGATCGATTTTCACTTTGTGTTAATTGTATATTCTCGAAATCTATTGATATCTATTGATGTCAAATCACATCCTTCCTCATATATTTGGAATTATTAGAGTTTGTTTGTATCAGATACATTCGATATACATGAATTGAAGCCAATTGTGATCGATTGTCACTCTGTGTTAATTGTATATTCTCGAAATCTATTGACATCGATTGAAGTCGAATCACATCATATCTCATATATTTGGAAGTATCAGAGTTTATTTGTATCAGATACATTCGATATACATGAATTGAGGCCAGTTGTGATCGATTGTCACTTTGTGTTGATTGCATATTCTCGAAATCTATCGACATCAATGGAAGTCGAATCACATCATTTCTCATATATAAAGAATTATTAGAGTTTATTTGTGTCAGATACATTCGATATACATGAATTGGGGCCAAATGAGATCGATTTTCACTTTGTGTTAATTGTATATTCCCGAAATCTATTGATATCTATTGATGTCAAATCACATCCTTCCTCATATATTTGGAATTATTAGAGTTTGTTTGTATCAGATACATTCGATATACATGAATTGAAGCCAATTGTGATCGATTGTCACTTTGTGTTAATTGTATATTCCCGAAATCTATTGACATCGATTGAAGTCGAATCACATCATATCTCATATATTTGGAAGTATCAGAGTTTATTTGTATCAGATACATTCGATATACATGAATTGAAGCCAATTGTGATCGATTGTCACTTTGTGTTAATTGTATATTCTCGGAATCTGTTGACATCCATTGAAGTCGAATCACATCATCTCCCATATATTTGGAAGTATCAGAGTTTATTTGTATCAGATACATTCGATATACATGAATCGAAGCCAATTGTGATCGATTGTCAGTTTGTGTTGATTGCATAATTCCGAAATCTATTGACATCAATTGGAGTCGAATCACATCATTTCTCATATATAAAGAATTATTAGAGTTTATTTGTGTCGGATACATTCGATATACATTAATTGGGGCCAAATGAGATCGATTGTCACTTTGTGTTAATTGTATATTCTCGAAATCTATTGACGGCTATTGATGTCAAATCACATCCTTCCTCATATATTTGGAATTATTAGAGTTTATTTATATCAGATACATCCGATATACATGAATTCAAGCCAAATGAGATCGATTGTCACTTTGTGTTAATTGTATATTCTCGATATCTATTGACGTCTATTAATGTCAAATCACATCCTTCCTCATATATTTGGAATTATTAGAGTTTATTTGTATCAGATTCATTCGATATACATGAATTGAGGCCAAATGAAATCGATTTTCACTTTGTGTTAATTGTATATCCTCGAAATCTATTGATATCTATTGATGTCAAATCACATCCTTCCTCATATATTTGGAATTATTAGAGTTTGTTTGTATCAGATACATTCGATATACATGAATTGAAGCCAATTGTGATCGATTGTCACTTTGTGTTAATTGTATATTCTCGAAATCTATTGACATCGATTGAAGTCGAATCACATCATATCTCATATATTTGGAAGTATCAGAGTTTATTTGTATCAGATACATTCGATATACATGAATTGAGGCCAGTTGTGATCGATTGTCACTTTGTGGTGATTGCATATTCTCGAAATCTATCGACATCAATTGGAGTCGAATCACATCATTTCTCATATATGAAGAATTATTAGAGTTTATTTGTGTCAGATACATTCGATATACATGAATTGGGGCCAAATGAGATCGATTTTCACTTTGTGTTAATTGTATATTCTCGAAATCTATTGACATCGATTGAAGTCGAATCACATCATATCTCATATATTTGGAAGTATCAGAGTTCATTTGTATCAGATACATTCGATATACATGAATTGAGGCCAGTTGTGATCGATTGTCACTTTGTGTTGATTGCATATTCTCGAAATCTATCGACATCAATTGGAGTCGAATCACATCATTTCTCATATATAAAGAATTATTAGAGTTTATTTGTGTCAGATACATTCGATATACATGAATTGGGGCCAAAAGAGATCGATTTTCACTTTGTGTTAATTGTATATTCTCGAAATCTATTGATATCTATTGATGTCAAATCACATCCTTTCTCATATATTTGGAATTATTAGAGTTTATTTGTATCAGATACATTCGATATACATGAATTGAATCCAATTGTGATCGATTGTCACTTTGTGTTTATTGTATATTCTCGGAATCTGTTGACATCGATTGAAGTCGAATCACATCATATCCCATATATTTGGAAGTATCAGAGTTTATTTGTATCAGATACATTCGATATACATGAATTGAAGCCAATTGTGATCGATTGTCAGTTTGTGTTGATTGCATAATTCCGAAATCTATTGACATCAATTGAAGTCGAATCACATCATTTCTCATATATGAGGAATTATTAGAGTTTATTTGTGTCGGATACATTCGATATACATTAATTGGGGCCAAATGAGATCGATTGTCACTTTGTGTTAATTGTATATTCTCGAAATCTATTGACGTCTATTGATGTCAAATCACATCCTTCCTCATATATTTGGAATTATTAGAGTTTATTTATATCTGATACATCCGATATACATGAATTCAAGCCAAATGAGATCGATTGTCACTTTGTGTTAATTGTATATTCTCGATATCTATTGACGTCTATTAATGTCAAATCACATCCTTCCTCATATATTTGGAATTATTAGAGTTTATTTGTATCAGATTCATTCGATATACATGAATTGAGGCCAAATGAGATCGATTTTCACTTTGTGTTAATTGTATATTCTCGAAATCTATGGATATCTATTGATGTCAAATCACATCCTTCCTCATATATCTGGAATTATTAGAGTTTATTTGTATCAGATACATTCGATATACATGAATTGAAGCCAATTGTGATCGATTGTCACTTTGTGTTAATTGTATATTCTCGAAATCTATTGACATCGATTGAAGTCGAATCACATCATATCTCATATATTTGAAAGTATCAGAGTTTATTTGTATCAGATACATTCGATATACATGAATTGAAGCCAGTTCTGATCGATTGTCACTTTGTGTTGATTGCATATTGTCGAAATCTATCGACATGAATTGGAGTCGAATCATATCATTTCTCATATATTTGGAAATATTAGAGATTATTTGTATCAGATACATTCGATATACATGAATTGAAGCCAATTGTGATCGATTGTCACTTTGTGTTGATTGCATATTTCCGAAATCTATTGACATCAATTGAAGTCGAATCACATCATTTCTCATATATAAGGAATTATTAGAGTTTATTTGTGTCAGATACATTCGATATACATGAATTGAAGCAAATTGTGATCGATTGTCGCTTTGGGTTGATTGCATATTTCTTAAATCTATTGACATCAATTGAAGTCGAATCACATCATTTCTCATATAAAAGGAATTATTAGAGTTTATTTGTGTCAGATACATTCGATATACATTAATTGGGGCCAAATGAGATCGATTGTCACTTTGTGTTAATTGTATATTCTCGATATCTATTGACGACTATTGATGTCAAATCACATCCTTCCTCATATATTTGGAATTATTAGAGTTTATTTATATCAGATTTATTCGATATACATGAATTGGGGCCAAATGAGATCGATTGTCACTTTGTGTTAATTGTATATTCTCGATATCTATTGACGACTATTGATGTCAAATCCCATCCTTCCTCATATATTTGGAAGTATCAGAGTTTATTTGTATCAGATACATTCGATATACATGAATTGAAGCCAATTGTGATCGATTGTCACTTTGGGTTGATTGCATATTTCCGAAATCTATTGATATCAATTGAAGTCGAATCACATCATTTCTCATATATAAGGAATTATTGGAGTTTATTTGTGTCAGATACATTCGATATACATGAATTGAAGCAAATTGTGATCGATTGTCACTTTGGGTTGATTGCATATTTCTTAAATCTATTGACATCAATTGAAGTCGAATCACATCATTTCTCATATATAAGGAATTATTAGAGTTTATTTGTGTCGGATACATTCGATATACATGAATTGGGGCCAAATAAGATCGATTGTCACTTTGTGTTAATTGTATATTCTCGATATCTATTGACGTCTATTGATGTCAAATCACATCCTTCCTCATATATTTGGAATTATTAGAGTTTATTTGTGTCAGATTCATTCGATATACATGAATTGAAGCCATTTGCGATCGAATGTTACTTTGTGTTGATTGCATATTATCGAAATCCATTGACCTCAATTGAAGTCGAATCACATCATTTCTCATATATTTGGATGTATTCGAGTTCATTTGTGTCAGATTCATTCGATATACATGAATTGAAGCCATTTGCGATCGATTGTCACTTTGTGTTGATTGCATATTTCCGAAATCTATTGACATTGATTGGAGTCGAATCACATCATTTTTCATATTTTTGGAAATATTAGAGTTTAGATGTATCAGATACATTCGATATACATGAATTGAAGCCAATTGTGATCGATTGTCACATTGTGTTGATTGCATATTTTCCAAAGCTATTGACATCAATTGAAATCGAATTACATCATTTCTCATATATTTGGAATTATTAGAGTTGATTTCTGTCAGATACATTCGATATAGATATATTCAAGCCAATTGAGATCGATTGTCACTTTGTATTGATTGCATATTTCCGAAATCTATTGACATTGATTGGAGTCTAATCACATCATTTCTCATATATTTGGATGTATTCGAGTTCATTTGTGTAAGATTCATTCGATATACATGAATTGAAGCCATTTGCGATCGATTGTCACTTTCTGTTGATGGCATATTTTCGAAATCCATTGACATCAATTGAAGTCGAATCAGATCATATCTCATATATTTGGAAGTATCAGTGTTTATTTGTATCAAATACATTCGATATACATGAATTGAAGCCAATTGTGATCGATTGCCACATTGTGTTGATTGCATATTTTCCAAATCTATTGACATCAATTGAAATCGGATTACATCATTTCTCATATATTTGGAATTATTAGAGTTGCTTTGTGTCAGATACATTCGATAAAGATGGAATCAAGCCAATTGAGATCGATTGTCACTTTGTATTGATTGCATATTTCCGAAATCTATTCACATTGATTGGAGTCGAATCACATCATTTCTCATATATGTGGATGTATTCGAGTTTATTTGTATCAGAAACATTCGATATACATCAATTGAAGCCAATTGTGATCGATTGTCACTATGTGTTGATTGCATATTTTCGAAATCTATTGACATCAAATGGAGTCGATTCACATCATTTCTCATATATTTGGAATTATTAGAGTTTATTTGTGTCAGATACATTCGATATAGATGAATTGAAGCCAATTGAGATCGATTGTCACTTTGTGTTGATTGCATATTTCCGAAATCTATTGACATCAATTGAAGTCGAATCACATCATTTCTTATATAATTGCAATTATTAGAGTTTATTTGTATCAGATACATTCAATATACATGAATTGAAGCCAATTGTTATCGATTGTCACTTTGTGTTGATTGCATGTTTCCCAAATCTATTGACGTCAATTGAGTCGAATCGAATCATTTCTCATATATTTGGAAGTATCAGAGTTTATTTGTGTCAGATTCATTCGATATACATGCATTGAAGCCATTTGCGATCGATTGTCACTTTGTGTTGATTGCATATTTTCGAAATCCATTGACATCAATTGAAGTCGAATCACATCATCTCTCATATATTAGGGAATATTAGAGTTTATTTGTGTCAGATACATTCGATATACATGAATTCAAGCCAATTGTGATAGATTGTCACTTTGTATTAATTGTATATTCTCGAAATCTATAGACATCGATTGAAGTCGAATCACATCATATCTCTTATATTTAGAAGTATCAGTGTTTATTTGTATCAGATACATTCGATATACATGAATTGAAGCCAATTGTGATCGATTGTCACTATGTGTTGATTGCATATTCTCGAAATCTATTGACATCAATTGGAGTCGAATCACATCATTTCTCATATATTTGGATGTATTCGAGTTCATTTGTGTCAGATTCATTCGATATACATGAATTGAAGCCATTTGCGATCGATTGTCACTTTGTGTTGATTGCATATTTCCGAAATCTATTGACATTGATTGGAGTCGAATAACATCATTTCTCATATATTTGGAAATATTAGAGTTTATTTGTGTCAGATACATTCGATATACATAAATTCAAGCCAATTGTGATCGATTGTCACTTTGTGTTAATTGTATATTCTCGAAATCTATTGACATCAATTGAAATCGGATTACATCATTTCTCATATATTTGGAAATATTAGAGTTTATTTGTATCAGATACATTCCATATACATGAATTGAAGCCAATTGTGATCGATTGTCACATTGTGTTGATTGCATATTTTCCAAATCTATTGACATCAATTGAAATCGAATTACATCATTTCTCATATATTTGGAATTATTAGAGTTGATTTGTGTCAGATACATTCGATATAGATGAATTCAAGCCAATTGAGATCGATTGTCACTTTGTATTGATTGCATATTTCCAAATCTATTGACATCAATTGAAATCGAACTACATCATTTCTCATATATTTGGAATTATTAGAGTTGATTTGTGTTAGATACATTCGATATAGATGAATTAAAGCCAATTGAGATCGATTGTCACTTTGTGTTGATTGCATATTTTCGAAATCCATTGACATCAATTGAAGTCGAATCACATCATCTCTCATATATTTGGGAATATTAGAGTTTATTTGTGTCAGATACATTCGATATACATGAATTCAAGCCAATTGTGATCGATTGTCACTTTGTGTTAATTTTATATTCTCGAAATCTATTGACATCGATTGAAGTCGAATCACATCATATCTCTTATATTTGGGAGTATCAGTGTTTATTTGTATCAGATACATTCGATATACATGAATTTTAGCCAATTGTGATCGATTGTCACTATGTGTTGATTGCATATTCTCGAAATCTATTGACATCAATTGGAGTCGAATCACATCATTTCTCATATATTTGGATGTATTCGAGTTCATTTGTGTCAGATTCATTCGATATACATGAATTGAAGCCATTTGCGATCGATTGTCACTCTGTGTTGATTGCATATTTCCGAAATCTATTGACATTGATTGGAGTCGAATTACATCATTTCTCATATATTTGGAAATATTAGAGTTTATTTGTATCAGATACATTCGATATACATGAATTGAAGCCAATTGTGATCGATTGTCACATTGTGTTGATTGCATATTTTCCAAATCTATTGACATCAATTGAAATCGAATTACATCATTTCTCATATATTTGGAATTATTAGAGTTGATTTGTGTCAGATACATTCGATATAGATGAATTCAAGCCAATTGAGATCGATTGTCACTTTGTATTGATTGCATATTTCCGAAATCTATTGACATTGATTGGAGTCGAATCACATCATCTCTCGTATATTTGGGAATATTAGAGTTTATTTGTGTCAGATACATTCGATATACATGAATTCAAGCCAATTGTGATCGATTGCCACATTGTGTTGATTACATATTCTCGAAATCTATTGACATCAATTGGAGTCGAATCACATCATTTCTCATATATTTGGATGTATTCGAGTTCATTTGTGTCAGATTCATTCGACATACATGAATTGAAACCAGTTCTGATCGATTGTCACTTTGTGTTGATTGCATATTGTCGAAATCTATCGACATGAATTGGAGTCGAATCATATCATTTCTCACATATTTGGAAATATTAGAGATTATTTGTATCAGATACATTCGATATACTTGAATTGAAGCAAATTGTGATCGATTGTCACTTTGGGTTGATTGCATATTTCTTAAATCTATTGACATCAATTGAAGTCGAATCACATCATTTCTCATATAAAAGGAATTATTAGAGTTTATTTGTGTCAGATACATTCGATATACATTAATTGGGGCCAAATGAGATCGATTGTCACTTAGTGTTAATTGTATATTCTCGATATCTATTGACGACTATTGATGTCAAATCACATCTTTCCTCATATATTTGGAATTATTAGAGTTTATTTATATCAGATTTATTCGATATACATGAATTGGGGCCAAATGAGATCGATTGTCACTTTGTGTTAATTGTATATTCTCGATATCTATTGACGACTATTGATGTCAAATCCCATCCTTCCTCATATATTTGGAAGTATCAGAGTTTATTTGTATCAGATACATTCGATATACATGAATTGAAGCCAATTGTGATCGATTGTCACTTTGGGTTGATTGCATATTTCCGAAATCTATTGACATCAATTGAAGTCGAATCACATCATTTCTCATATATAAGGAATTATTGGAGTTTATTTGTGTCAGATACATTCGATATACATGAATTGAAGCAAATTGTGATCGATTGTCACTTTGGGTTGATTGCATATTTCTTAAATCTATTGACATCAATTGAAGTCGAATCACATCATTTCTCATATATAAGGAATTATTAGAGTTTATTTGTGTCGGATACATTCGATATACATGAATTGGGGCCAAATAAGATCGATTGTCACTTTGTGTTAATTGTATATTCTCGATATCTATTGACGTCTATTGAAGTCAAATCACATCCTTCCTCATATATTTGGAATTATTAGAGTTTATTTGTGTCAGATTCATTCGATATACATGAATTGAAGCCATTTGCGATCGAATGTCACTTTGTGTTGATTGCATATTTTCGAAATCCATTGACATCAATTGAAGTCGAATCACATCATTTCTCATATATTTGGATGTATTCGAGTTCATTTGTGTCAGATTCATTCGATATACATGAATTGAAGCCATTTGCGATCGATTGTCACTTTGTGTTGATTGCATATTTCCGAAATCTATTGACATTGATTGGAGTCGAATCACATCATTTTTCATATTTTTGGAAATATTAGAGTTTATTTGTATCAGATAAATTCGATATACATGAATTGAAGCCAATTGTGATCGATTGTCACATTGTGTTGATTGCAAATTTTCCAAAGCTATTGACATCAATTGAAATCGAATTACATCATTTCTCATATATTTGGAATTATTAGAGTTGATTTCTGTCAGATACATTCGATATAGATGAATTCAAGCCAATTGAGATCGATTGTCACTTTGTATTGATTGCATATTTCCGAAATCTATTGACATTGATTGGAGTCTAATCACATCATTTCTCATATATTTGGATATATTCGAGTTCATTTGTGTAAGATTCATTCGATATACATGAATTGAAGCCATTTGCGATCGATTGTCACTTTGTGTTGATGGCATATTTTCGAAATCCATTGACATCAATAGAAGTCGAATCAGATCATATCTCATATATTTGGAAGTATCAGTGTTTATTTGTATCAGATACATTCGATATACATGAATTGAAGCCAATTGTGATCGATTGCCACATTGTGTTGATTGCATATTTTCCAAATCTATTGACATCAATTGAAATCGGATTACATCATTTCTCATATATTTGGAATTATTAGAGTTGCTTTGTGTCAGATACATTCCATATACATGAATTGAAGCCAATTGTGATCGATTGTCACATTGTGTTGATTGCATATTTTCCAAATCTATTGACATCAATTGAAATCGAATTACATCATTTCTCATATATTTGGAATTATTAGAGTTGATTTGTGTCAGATACATTCGATATAGATGAATTCAAGCCAATTGAGATCGATTGTCACTTTGTGTTGATTGCATATTTCCGAAATCTTTTGACATCAATTGAAGTCGAATCACATCATTTCTCATATATTTGCAATTATTAGAGTTTATTTGTGACAGATACATCGGATATACATGAATTGAAGCCAATTGTGATCGATTGTCACTTTGTGTTGATTGCATATCCTAGAAATCTATTGACATCGATTGAAGTCGAATCACATCATATCTCATATATTTGGAATTATCAGAGTTTATTTGTATCAGAAACATTCGATATACATGAATTGAAGCCAATTGTGATCGATTGTCACTATGTGTTGATTGCATATTTTCGAAATCTATTGACATCAATTGGAGTCGAATCACATCATTTCTCATATATTTGGAATTAATAGAGTTTATTTGTGTCAGATACATTCGATATAGATGAATTGAAGCCAATTGAGATCGATTGTCACTTTGTGTTGATTGCATATTCTCGAAATCTATTGACATCGATTGAAGTCGAATCACATCATTTCTCATATATTTGGGAATATTAGAGTTTATTTGTGACAGATACATTCGATATACATGAATTCAAGCCAATTGTGATCGATTGTCACTTTGTGTTAATTGTATATTCTCGAAATCTATTGACATCGATTGAAGTCGAATCACATCATTTCTCATATATTTGGAAATATTAGAGTTTATTTGTATCAGATACATTCGATATACATGAATTGAAGCCAAATGTGATCGATTGCCACATTGTGTTGATTGCATATTTTCCAAATCTATTGACATCAATTGAAATCGGATTACATCATTTCTCATATATTTGGAATCATTAGAGTTGATTTGTGTCAGATACATTCGATAAAGATGAATTCAAGCCAATTGAGATCGATTGTCACTTTGTATTGATTGCATATTCTCGAAATCTATTGACTTCAATTGGAGTCGAATCAGATCATTTCTCATATATTTGGATGTATTCGAGTTCATTTGTGTCAGATTCATTCGACATACATGAATTGAAACCATTTGCGATCGATTGTCACTTTGTGTTGATTGCATATTTCCGAAATCTTTTGACATCAATTGAAGTCGAATCACATCATTTCTCATATATTTGCAATTATTAGTGTTTATTTGTGACAGATACATCCGATATACATAAATTGAAGCCAATTGTGATCGATTGTCACTTTGTGTTGATTGCATATCCTAGAAATCTATTGACATCGATTGAAGTCGAATCACATCATATCTCATATATTTGGACGTATTCGAGTTCATTTGTGTCAGATTCATTCGACATACATGAATTGAAACCATTTGCGATCGATTGTCACTTTGTGTTGATGGCATATTTCCGAAATCTATTGACATCAATTGAAGTCGAATCACATCATTTCTCATATATTTGCAATTATTAGAGTTTATTTGTATCAGATACATTCAATATACATGAATTGAAGCCAATTGTTATAGATTGTCACTTTGTGTTGATTGCATGTTTCCCAAATCTATTGACGTCAATTGAGTCGAATCGAATCATTTCTCATATATTTGGAATTATCAGAGTTTATTTGTGTCAGATACATTCGATATAGATGAATGCAAGCCAATTGTGATCGATTGTCATTTTGTGTTCATTGTATATTCTCGAAATCTATTGACATCGATTGAAGTCGAATCACATCATATCTCTTATATTTGGAATCATTAGAGTTGATTTGTGTCAGATTCATTCGACATACATGAATTGAAACCATTTGCGATCGATTGTCACTTTGTGTTGATTGCATATTTCCGAAATCTATTGACATCAATTGAAGTCGAATCACATCATTTCTCATATATTTGCAATTATTAGAGTTTATTTGTATCAGATACATTCAATATACATGAATTGAAGCCAATTGTTATAGATTGTCACTTTGTGTTGATTGCATGTTTCCCAAATCTATTGACGTCAATTGAGTCGAATCGAATCATTTCTCATATATTTGGAATTATCAGAGTTTATTTGTGTCAGATACATTCGATATAGATGAATGCAAGCCAATTGTGATCGATTGTCATTTTGTGTTAATTGTATATTCTCGAAATCTATTGACATCGATTGAAGTCGAATCACATCATATCTCTTATATTTGGAAGTATCAGTGTTTATTTGTATCAGATACATTCGATATACATGAATTGAAGCCATTTGCGATCGATTGTCACTTTGTGTTGATTGCATATTTTCCAAATCTATTGACATCAATTGAAGTCGAATTACATCATTTCTCATATATTTGGACGTATTCGAGTTCATTTGTGTCAGATTCATTCGACATACATGAATTGAAACCATTTGCGATCGATTGTCACTTTGTGTTGATTGCATATTTCCGAAATCTATTGACATCAATTGAAGTCGAATCACATCATTTCTCATATATTTGCAATTATTAGAGTTTATTTGTATCAGATACATTCAATATACATGAATTGAAGCCAATTGTTATAGATTGTCACTTTGTGTTGATTGCATGTTTCCCAAATCTATTGACGTCAATTGAGTCGAATCGAATCATTTCTCATATATTTGGAATTATCAGAGTTTATTTGTGTCAGATACATTCGATATAGATGAATGCGAGCCAATTGTGATCGATTGTCATTTTGTGTTAATTGTATATTCTCGAAATCTATTGACATCGATTGAAGTCGAATCACATCATATCTCATATATTTGGGAGTATCAGAGTTTATTTGTGTCAGATTCATTCGATATACATGAATTGAAGCCATTTGCGATCGATTGTCACTTTATGTTGATTGCATATTTTCGAAATCCATTGACATCAATTGAAGTCGAATCACATCATCTCTCATATATTTGGGAATATTAGAGTTTATTTGTATCAGAAACATTCGATATACATGAATTGAAGCCAATTGTGATCGATTGTCACTATGTGTTGATTGCATATTTTCGAAATCTATTGACATCAATTGGAGTCGAATCACATCATTTCTCATATATTTGGAATTAATAGAGTTTATTTGTGTCAGATACATTCGATATAGATGAATTGAAGCCAATTGAGATCGATTGTCACTTTGTGTTGATTGCATATTTCCGAAATCTATTCACATTGATTGGAGTCGAATCACATCATTTCTCATATATTTGGATGTATTCCAGTTCATTTGTGTCAGATTCGTTCGATATACATGAATTGAAGCCATTTGCGATCGATTGTCACTTTGTGTTGATTGCATATTTCCGAAATCTATTGACATTGATTGGAGTCGAATTACATCATTTCTCATATATTTGGAAATATTAGAGTTTATTTGTGTCAGATTCATTCGATATACATGAATTGAAGCCATTTGCGATCGACTGTCACTTTGTGTTGATTGCATATTTTCGAAATCCATTGACATCAATTGAAGTCGAATCACATCATCTCTCATATATTTGGGAATATTAGAGTTTATTTGTGTCAGATACATTCGATATACATGAATTCAAGCCAATTGTGATCGATTGTCACTTTGTGTTGATTGCATGTTTCCCAAATCTATTGACGTCAATTGAGTCGAATCGAATCATTTCTCATATATTTGGAATTATCAGAGTTTATTTGTGTCAGATACATTCGATATAGATGAATGCAAGCCAATTGTGATCGATTGTCATTTTGTGTTAATTGTATATTCTCGAAATCTATTGACATCGATTGAAGTCGAATCACATCATATCTCATATATTTGGAAGTATCAGAGTTTATTTGTGTCAGATTCATTCGATATACATGAATTGAAGCCATTTGCGATCGATTGTCACTTTGTGTTGATTGCATATTTTCGAAATCCATTGACATCAATTGAAGTCGAATCACATCATCTCTCATATATTTGGGAATATTAGAGTTTATTTGTGTCAGATACATTCGATATACATGAATTCAAGCCAATTGTGATCGATTGTCACTTTGTGTTAATTGTATATTCTCGAAATCTATTGACATCGATTGAAGTCGAATCACATCATATCTCTTATATTTGGAAGTATCAGTGTTTATTTGTATCAGATACATTCGATATACATGAATTGAAGTTAATTGTGATCGATTGTCACTATGTGTTGATTGCATATTCTCGAAATCTATTGACATCAATTGGAGTCGAATCACATCATTTCTCATATATTTGGATGTATTCCAGTTCATTTGTGTCAGATTCATTCGATATACATGAATTGAAGCCATTTGCGATCGATTGTCACTTTGTGTTGATTGCATATTTCCGAAATCTATTGACATTGATTGGAGTCGAATTACATCATTTCTCATATATTTGGAAATATTAGAGTTTATTTGTATCAGATACATTCGATATACATGAATTGAAGCCAATTGTGATCGATTGTGACATTGTGTTGATTGCATATTTTCCAAATCTATTGACATCAATTGAAATCGAATTACATCATTTCTCATATATTTGGAATTATTAGAGTTGATTTGTGTCAGATACATTCGATATAGATGAATTCAAGCCAATTGAGATCGATTGTCACTTTGTATTGATTGCATATTTCCGAAATCTATTGACATTGATTGGAGTCGAATCACATCATCTCTCATATATTTGGGAATATTAGAGTTTATTTGTGTCAGATACATTCGATATACATGAATTCAAGCCAATTGTGATCGATTGTCACTTTGTGTTAATTGTATATTCTCGAAATCTATTGACATCGATTGAAGTCGAATCACATCATTTCTCATATATTTGGAAATATTAGAGTTTATTTGTATCAGATACATTCGATATACATGAATTGAAGCCAATTGTGATCGATTGTCACATTGTGTTGATTGCATATTTTCCAAATCTATTGACATCAATTGAAATCGAATTACATCATTTCTCATATATTTGGAATTATTAGAGTTGATTTGTGTCAGATACATTCGATATAGATGAATTCAAGCCAATTGAGATCGATTGTCACTTTGTGTTGATTGCATATTTTCGAAATCCATTGACATCAATTGAAGTCGAATCACATCATCTCTCATATATTTGGGAATATTAGAGTTTATTTGTGTCAAACACATTCGATATACATGAATTCAAGCCAATTGTGATCGATTGTCACTTTGTGTTAATTGTATATTCTCGAAATCTATTGACATCGATTGAAGTCGAATCACATCATATCTCTTATTTTTGGAAGTATCAGTGTTTATTTGTATCAGATACATTCGATATACATGAATTGAAGCCAGTTGTGATCGTTTGTCACTATGTGTTGATCGCATATTCTCGAAATCTATTGACATCAATTGGAGTCGAATCACATCATTTCTCATATATTTGGAAATATTAGAGTTTATTTGTATCAGATACATTTGATATACATGAATTGAAGCCAATTGTGAGCGATTGTCACATTGTGTTGATTGCATATTTTCCAAATCTATTGACATCAATTGGAATCGAATTACATCATTTCTCATATATTTGGAATTATTAGAGTTGATTTGTGTCAGATACATTCGATATAGACGAATTCAAGCCAAATGAGATCGATTATCACTTTGTATTGATTGTATATTTCCGAAATCTATTGACATTGATTGGAGTCGAATCACATCATTTCCCATATATTTGGATGTATTCGAGTTCATTTGTGTCAGATTCATTCGATATACATGAATTGAAGCCATTTGCGATCGATTGTCACTTTGTGTTGATTGCATATTTTCGAAATCCATTGACATCAATTGAAGTCAAATCACATCATATCTCATATATTTGGAAGTATCAGTGTTTATTTGTATCAGATACATTCGATATACATGAATTGAAGCCAATTGTGATCGATTGTCACTATGTGTTGATTGCATATTTCCGAAATCTAATGACATTGATTGGAGTCGAATCACATCATTTCCCATATATTTGGATGTATTCGAGTTCATTTGTGTCAGATTCATTCGATATACATGAATTGAAGCCATTTGCGATCGATTGTCACTTTGTGTTGATTGCATATTTTCGAAATCCATTGACATCAATTGAAGTCGAATCACATCATTTCTCATATATTTGGAAATATTAGAGTTTATTTGTGTCAGATACATTCGATATACATGTATTCAAGCCAATTGTGATCGATTGTCACTTTGTGTTAATTGTATATTCTCGAAATCTATTGACATCAATTGAAGTCGAATCACATCATATCTCATATATTTGGAAGTATCAGTATTTATTTGTATCAGATACATTCGATATACATGAATTGAAGCCAATTGTGATCGATTGTCACTATGTGTTGATTGCATATTCTCGAAATCTATTGACATCAATTAGAGTCGAATCACATAATTTCTCATATATTTGGATGTATTCGAGTTCATTTGTGTCGGATCCATTCGATATACATGAATTGAAGCCATTTGCGATCGATTGTCACTTTGTGTTGATTGCATATTTCCGAAATCTATTGACATTGATTGGAGTCGAATCACATCATTTCTCATATATTTGGAAATATTAGAGTTTATTTGTATCAGATACATTAGATATACATGAATTGAAGCCAATTGTGATCGATTGTCACATTGTGTTGATTGCATATTTTCCAAATCTATTGACATCAATTGAAATCGAATTACATCATTTCTCATATATTTGGAATTATTAGAGTTGATTTGTGTCAGATACATTCGATATAGATGAATTCAAGCCAATTGAGATCGATTGTCACTTGGTATTGATTGCATATTTCCGAAATCTATTGACATTGATTGGAGTCGAATCACATCATTTCTCATATATTTGGATGTATTCGAGTTCATTTGTGTCAGATTCATTCGATATACATGTTTTGAAGCCATTTGCGATCGATTGTCACTTTGTGTTGATTGCATATTTTCGAAATCCATTGACATCAATTGAAGTCGAATCACATCATTTCTCATATATTTGGGAATATTAGAGTTTATTTGTGTCAGATACATTCGATATACATGAATTCAAGCCAATTGTGATCGATTGTCACTTTGTGTTAATTGTGTATTCTCGAAATCTATTGACATCAATTGAAGTCAAATCACATCATATCTCATATATTTGGAAGTATCAGTGTTTATTTGTATCAGATACATTCGATATACATGAATTGAAGCCAATTGTGATCGATTGTCACTATGTGTTGATTGCATATTTCCGGAATCTAATGACATTGATTGGAGTCGAATCACATCATTTCCCATATATTTGGATGTATTCGAGTTCGTTTGTGTCAGATTCATTCGATATACATGAATTGAAGCCATTTGCGATCGATTGTCACTTTGTGTTAAATGCATATTTTCGAAATCTATTGACATTGATTGGAGTCGAATCACATCATTTCGCATATATTTGGAAATATTAGAGTTTATTTGTATCAGATACATTCGATATACATGAATTGACGCCATTTGCGATCGATTGTCACTTTGTGATGATTGCATATTTTGGAACTCTATTGACATCATTTGGAGTCGAATCACATCATTTCTCATATATTTGGATGAATACGAGTTCATTTGTGTCAGATTCATTCGATATACATGAATTGAAGCCAATTGTGATCGATTGCCACATTGTGTTGATTGCATATTTTCCAAATCTATTGACGTCAATTGAAATCGGATTACATAATTTCTCATATATTTGGAATTATTAGAGT
The DNA here is from genome assembly GCF_026250575.1 of Diorhabda carinulata. Taxonomy (NCBI): domain Eukaryota; kingdom Metazoa; phylum Arthropoda; class Insecta; order Coleoptera; family Chrysomelidae; genus Diorhabda; species Diorhabda carinulata. The sequence continues at coordinate 3,485,876 of NC_079473.1, read as the reverse complement.
TGATTTGTGTCAGATACATTCGATAAAGATGAATTCAAGCCAATTGAGATCGATTGTCACTTTGTATTGATTGCATATTTCCGAAATCTATTCACATTGATTGGAGTCGAATCACATCATTTCTCATATATTTGGATGTATTCGAGTTCATTTGTGTCAGATTCATTCGACATACATGAATTGAAACCATTTGCGATCGATTGTCACTTTGTGTTGATTGCATATTTCCGAAATCTATTGACATCAATTGAAGTCGAATCACATCATTTCTCATATATTTGCAATTATTAGAGTTTATTTGTGACAGATACATTCAATATACATGAATTGAAGCCAATTGTGATCGATTGTCACTTTGTGTTGATTGCATATCCTAGAAATCTATTCTATTGACATCGATTGAAGTCGAATCACATCATATCTCATATATTTGGAAGTATCAGAGTTTATTTGTATCAGAAACATTCGATATACATGAATTGAAGCCAATTGTGATCGATTGTCACTATGTGTTGATTGCATATTTTCGAAATCTATTGACATCAATTGGAGTCGAATCACATCATTTCTCATATATTTGGAATTATTAGAGTTTATTTGTGTCAGATACATTCAATATACATGAATTGAAGCCAATTGTGATCGATTGTCACTTTGTGTTGATTGCATATCCTCGAAATCTATTGACATCAATTGAAGTCGAATCACATCATTTCTCATATATCTGGAAATATTAGAGTTTATTTGTATCGGATACATTCGATATACATGAATTGAAGCCAATTGTGATCGATTGCCACATTGTGTTGATTGCATATTTTCCAAATCTATTGACATCAATTGAAATCGGATTACATCATTTCTTATATATTTGGAATTATTAGAGTTGATTTGTGTCAGATACATTCGATAAAGATGAATTCAAGCCAATTGAGATCGATTGTCACTTTGTATTGATTGCATATTCTCGTAATCTATTGACATCAATTGGAGTCGAATCACATCATATCTCATATATTTGGAAATATTAGAGTTTATTTGTATCAGATACATTCGATATACATGAATTCAAGCCAATTGTGATCGATTGTCACTTTGTGTTAATTGTACATTCTCGAAATCTATTGACATCGATTGAAGTCGAATCACATCATTTCTCATATATTTGGAAATATTAGAGTTTATTTGTATCAGATACATTCGATATACATGAATTGAAGCCAATTGTGATCGATTGTCACATTGTGTTGATTGCATATTTTATAAATCTATTGACTTCAATTGAAATCGAATTACATCATTTCTCATATATTTGGAATTATTAGAGTTGATTTGTGTCAGATACATTCGATATAGATGAATTCAAGCCAAATGAGATCGATTGTCACTTTGTGTTGATTGCATATTTCCGAAATCTAGTCACATTGATTGGAGTCGAATCACATCATTTCTCATATATTTGGATGTATTCGAGTTCATTTGTGTCAGATTCATTCGACATACATGAATTGAAACCATTTGCGATCGATTGTCACTTTGTGTTGATTGTATATTTCCGAAATCTATTGACATCAATTGAAGTCGAATCACATCATTTCTCATATATTTGCAATCATTAGAGTTTATTTGTATCAGATACATTCAATATAAATGAATTGAAGCCAATTGTGATCGATTGTCACTTTGTGTTGATTGCATATCCTCGAAATCTATTGACATCAATTGAAGTCGAATCACATCATTTCTCATATATCTGGAAATATTAGAGTTTATTTGTATCGGATACATTCGATATACATGAATTGAAGCCAACTGTGATCGATTGCCACATTGTGTTGATTGCATATTTTCCAAATCTATTGACATCAATTGAAATCGGATTACATCATTTCTTATATATTTGGAATTATTAGAGTTGATTTGTGTCAGATACATTCGATAAAGATGAATTCAAGCCAATTGAGATCGATTGTTAATTTGTATTGATTGCATATTTCCGAAATCTATTCACATTGATTGGAGTCGAATCACATCATTTCTCATATATTTGGATGTATTCGAGTTCATTTGTGTCAGATTCATTCGACATACATGAATTGAAACCATTTGCGATCGATTGTCACTTTGTGTTGATTGCATATTTCCGAAATCTATTGACATCAATTGAAGTCGAATCACATCATTTCTCATATATTTGGAATTATTAGAGTTTATTTGTATCAGATACATTCAATATACATGAATTGAAGCCAATTGTTATCGATTGTCACTATGTGTTGATTGCATATTCTCGAAATCTATTGACATCAATTGGAGTCGAATCACATCATTTCTCATATATTTGGAAATATTAGAGTTTATTTGTGTCAGATACATTCGATATACATGAATTCAAGCCAATTGTGATCGATTGTCACTTTGTGTTAATTGTATATTCTCGAAATCTATTGACATCGATTGAAGTCGAATCACATCATTTCTCATATATTTGGAAATATTAGAGTTTATTTGTATCAGATACATTCGATATACATGAATTGAAGCCAATTGTGATCGATTGTCACATTGTGTTGATTGCATATTTTCCAAATCTATTGACATCAATTGAAATCGAATTACATCATTTCTCATATATTTGGAATTATTAGAGTTGATTTGTGTCAGATACATTCGATATAGATGAATTCAAGCCAATTGAGATCGATTGTCACTTTGTGTTGATTGCATATTTTCGAAATCCATTGACATCAATTGAAGTCGAATCACATCATCTCTCATATATTTGGGAATATTAGAGTTTATTTGTGTCAGACACATTCGATATACATGAATTCAAGCCAATTGTGATCGATTGTCACTTTGTGTTAATTGTATATTCTCGAAATCTATTGACATCGATTGAAGTCGAATCACATCATATCTCTTATATTTGGAAGTATCAGTGTTTATTTGTATCAGATACATTCGATATACATGAATTGAAGCCAGTTGTGATCGTTTGTCACTATGTGTTGATTGCATATTCTCGAAATCTATTGACATCAATTGGAGTCGAATCACATCATTTCTCATATATTTGGAAATATTAGAGTTTATTTGTATCAGATACATTTGATATACATGTATTGAAGCCAATTGTGAGCGATTGTCACATTGTGTTGATTGTATATTTTCCAAATCTATTGACATCAATTGAAATCGAATTACATCATTTCTCATATATTTGGAATTATTAGAGTTGATTTGTGTCAGATACATTCGATATAGATGAATTCAAGCCAACTGAGATCGATTATCACTTTGTATTGATTGCATATTTCCGAAATCTATTGACATTGATTGAAGTCGAATCACATCATTTCCCATATATTTGGATGTATTCGAGTTCATTTGTGTAAGATTCATTCGACATACATGAATTGAAACCATATGCGATCGATTGTCACTTTGTGTTGATTGCATATTTCCGAAATCTATTGACATCAATTGAAGTCGAATCACATCATTTCTCATATATTTGCAATTATTAGAGTTTATTTGTATCAGATACATTCAATATACATGAATTGAAGCCAATTGTTATCGATTGTCACTACGTGTTGATTGCATGTTGCCCAAATCTATTGACGTCAATTGAGTCGAATCACATCATCTCTCATATATTTGGGAATATTAGAGTTTATTTGTGTCAGATACATTCGATATACATGAATTCAAGCCAATTGTGATCGATTGTCACTTTGTGTTAATTGTATATTCCCGAAATCTATTGACATCGATTGAAGTCGAATCACATCATTTCTCATATATTTGGAAATATTAGAGTTTATTTGTATCAGATACATTCGATATACATGAATTGAAGCCAATTGTGATCGATTGTCACATTGTGTTGATTGCATATTTTCCAAATCTATTGACATCAATTGAAATCGAATTACATCATTTCTCATATATTTGGAATTATTAGAGTTGATTTGTGTCAGATACATTCGATATAGATGAATTCAAGCCAATTGAGATCGATTGTCACTTTGTGTTGATTGCATATTTTCGAAATCCATTGACATCAATTGAAGTCGAATCACATCATCTCTCATATATTTGGGAATATTAGAGTTTATTTGTGTCAGACACATTCGATATACATGAATTCAAGCCAATTGTGATCGACTGTCACTTTGTGTTAATTGTATATTCTCGAAATCTATTGACATCGATTGAAGTCGAATCACATCATATCTCTTATATTTGGAAGTATCAGTGTTTATTTGTATCAGATACATTCGATATACATGAATTGAAGCCAGTTGTGATCGTTTGTCACTATGTGTTGATTGCATATTCTCGAAATCTATTGACATCAATTGGAGTCGAATCACATCATTTCTCATATATTTGGAAATATTAGAGTTTATTTGTATCAGATACATTTGATATACATGAATTGAAGCCAATTGTGAGCGATTGTCACATTGTGTTGATTGCATATTTTCCAAATCTATTGACATCAATTGAAATCGAATTACATCATTTCTCATATATTTGGAATTATTAGAGTTGATTTGTGTCAGATACATTCGATATAGATGAATTCAAGCCAATTGAGATCGATTATCACTTTGTATTGATTGCATATTTCCGAAATCTATTGACATTGATTGGAGTCGAATCACATCATTTCCCATATATTTGGATGAATTCGAGTTCATTTGTGTCAGATTCATTCGATATACATGAATTGAAGCCATTTGCGATCGATTGTCACTTTGTGTTGATTGCATATTTTCGAAATCCATTGACATCAATTGAAGTCAAATCACATCATATCTCATATATTTGGAAGTATCAGTGTTTATTTGTATCAGATACATTCGATATAAATGAATTGAAGCCAATTGTGATCGATTGTCACTATGTGTTGATTGCATATTTCCGAAATCTAATGACATTGATTGGAGTCGAATCACATCATTTCCCATATATTTGGATGTATTCGAGTTCATTTGTGTCAGATTCATTCGATATACATGAATTGAAGCCATTTGCGATCGATTGTCACTTTGTGTTGATTGCATATTTTCGAAATCCATTGACATCAATTGAAGTCGAATCACATCATATCTCATATATTTGGAAGTATCAGTGTTTATTTGTATCAGATACATTCGATATACATGAATTGAAGCCAATTGTGATCGATTGTCACTATGTGTTGATTGCATATTCTCGAAATCTATTGACATCAATTGGAGTCGAATCACATAATTTCTCATATATTTGGATGTATTCGAGTTCATTTGTGTCAGATCCATTCGATATACATGAATTGAAGCCATTTGCGATCGATTGTCACTTTGTGTTGATTGCATATTTCCGAAATCTATTGACATTGATTGGAGTCGAATCACATCATTTCTCATATATTTGGAAATATAAGAGTTTATTTGTATCAGATACATTAGATATACATGAATTGAAGCCAATTGTGATCGATTGTCACATTGTGTTGATTGCATATTTTCCAAATCTATTGACATCAATTGAAATCGAATTACATCATTTCTCATATATTTGGAATTATTAGTTGATTTGTGTCAGATACATTCGATATAGATGAATTCAAGCCAATTGAGATCGATTGTCACTTGGTATTGATTGCATATTTCCGAAATCTATTGACATTGATTGGAGTCGAATCACATCATTTCTCATATATTTGGATGTATTCGAGTTCATTTGTGTCAGATTCATTCGATATACATGAATTGAAGCCATTTGCGATCGATTGTCACTTTGTGTTGATTGCATATTTTCGAAATCCATTGACATCAATTGAAGTCGAATCACATCATTTCTCATATATTTGGGAATATTAGAGTTTATTTGTGTCAGATACATTCGATATACATGAATTCAAGCCAATTGTGATCGATTGTCACTTTGTGTTAATTGTATATTCTCGAAATCTATTGACATCAATTGAAGTCAAATCACATCATATCTCATATATTTGGAAGTATCAGTGTTTATTTGTATCAGATACATTCGATATACATGAATTGAAGCCAATTGTGATCGATTGTCACTATGTGTTGATTGCATATTTCCGGAATCTAATGACATTGATTGGAGTCGAATCACATCATTTCCCATATATTTGGATGTATTCGAGTTCGTTTGTGTCAGATTCATTCGATATACATGAATTGAAGCCATTTGCGATCGATTGTCACTTTGTGTTGATTGCATATTTTCGAAATCTATTGACATTGATTGGAGTCGAATCACATCATTCCGCATATATTTGGAAATATTAGAGTTTATTTGTATCAGATACATTCGATATACATGAATTGACGCCATTTGCGATCGATTGTCACTTTGTGATGATTGCATATTTTGGAAGTCTATTGACATCAATTGGAGTCGAATCACATCATTTCTCATATATTTGGATGTATGCGAGTTCATTTGTGTCAGATTCATTCGATATACATGAATTGAAGCCAATTGAGATCGATTGTCACTTTGTGTTGATTTCATATTTCCGAAATCTATTCACATTGATTGGAGTCGAATCACATCATTTCTCATATATTTGGATGTATTCGAGTTCATTTGTGTCAGATTCATTCGACATACATGAATTGAAACCATTTGCGATCGATTGTCACTTTGTGTTGATTGTATTTTTCCGAAATCTATTGACATCAATTGAAGTCGAATCACATCATTTCTCATATATTTGCAATCATTAGAGTTTATTTGTATCAGATACATTCAATATACATGAATTGAAGCCAATTGTGATCGATTGTCACTTTGTGTTGATTGCATATCCTCGAAATCTATTGACATCAATTGAAGTCGAATCACATCATTTCTCATATATCTGGAAATATAAGAGTTTATTTGTATCGGATACATTCGATATACATGAATTGAAGCCAATTGTGATCGATTGCCACATTGTGTTGATTGCATATTTTCCAAATCTATTGACATCAATTGAAATCGGATTACATCATTTCTTATATATTTGGAATTATTAGAGTTGATTTGTGTCATATACATTCGATAAAGATGAATTCAAGCCAATTGAGATCGATTGTCACTTTGTATTGATTGCATATTCTCGTAATCTATTGACATCAATTGGAGTCGAATCACATCATATCTCATATATTTGGAAATATTAGAGTTTATTTGTATCAGATACATTCGATATACATGAATTGCAGCCAATTGTGACCGATTGCCACATTGTGTTGATTGCATATTTTCCAAATCTATTGACATCAATTGAAATCGGATTACATCATTTCTCATATATTTGGAATTATTAGAGTTGATTTGTGTCAGATACATTCGATAAAGATGAATTCAAGCCAATTGAGATCGATTGTCAATTTGTATTGATTGCATATTTCCGAAATCTATTCACATTGATTGGAGTCGAATCACATCATTTCTCATATATTTGGATGTATTCGAGTTCATTTGTGTCAGATTCATTCGACATACATGAATTGAAACCATTTGCGATCGATTGTCACTTTGTGTTGATTGCATATTTTCGAAATCTATTGACATCAATTGAAGTCGAATCACATCATTTCTCATATATTTGCAATTATTAGAGTTTATTTGTATCAGATACATTCGATATATATGAATTGAAGCCAATTGTTATCGATTGTCACTATGTGTTGATTGCATGTTTCCCAAATCTATTGACGTCAATTGAGTCGAATCGAATCATTTCTCATATATTTGGAATTATCAGAGTTTATTTGTGTCAGATACATTCGATATAGATGAATGCAAGCCAATTGTGATCGATTGTCATTTTGTGTTAATTGTATATTCTCGAAATCTGTTGACATCGATTGAAGTCGAATCACATCATATCTCATATATTTGGAAGTACCAGAGTTTATTTGTGTCAGATTCATTCGATATACATGAGTTGAAGCTGTTTGCGATCGATTGTCACTTTGTGTTGATTGCATATTTTCGAAATCCATTGACATCATTTGAAGTCGAATCACATCATTTCTCATATATTTGGGAATATTAGAGTTTATTTGTGTCAGATACATTCGATATACATGAATTGAAGCCATTTGCGATCGATTGTCACTTTGTGTTGATTGCATATTTCCGAAATCTATTGACATTGATTGGAGTCGAATCACATCATTTCTCATATATTTGGAAATATTAGAGTTTATTTGTATCAGATACATTAGATATACATGAATTGAAGCCAATTGTGATCGATTGTCACATTGTGTTGATTGCATATTTTCCAAATCTATTGACATCAATTGAAATCGAATTACATCATTTCTCATATATTTGGAATTATTAGAGTTGATTTGTGTCAGATACATTCGATATAGATGAATTCAAGCCAATTGAGATCAATTATCACTTGGTATTGATTGCATATTTCCGAAATCTATTGACATTGATTGGAGTCGAATCACATCATTTCTCATATATTTGGATGTATTCGAGTTCATTTGTGTCAGATTCATTCGATATACATGAATTGAAGCCATTTGCGATCGATTGTCACTTTGTGTTGATTGCATATTTTCGAAATCCATTGACATCAATTGAAGTCGAATCACATCATTTCTCATATATTTGGGAATATTAGAAATTATTTGTGTCAGATACATTCGATATACATGAATTCAAGCCAATTGTGATCGATTGTCACTTTGTGTTAATTGTATATTCTCGAAATCTATTGACATCAATTGAAGTCAAATCACATCATATCTCATATATTTGGAAGTATCAGTGTTTATTTGTATCAGATACATTCGATATACATGAATTGAAGCCAATTGTGATCGATTGTCACTATGTGTTGATTGCATATTTCCGGAATCTAATGACATTGATTGGAGTCGAATCACATCATTTCCCATATATTTGGATGTATTCGAGTTCGTTTGTGTCAGATTCATTCGATATACATGAATTGAAGCCATTTGCGATCGATTGTCACTTTGTGTTGATTGCATATTTTCGAAATCTATTGACATTGATCGGAGTCGAATCACATCATTTCGCATATATTTGGAAATATTAGAGTTTATTTGTATCAGATACATTCGATATACATGAATTGACGCCATATGCGATCGATTGTCACTTTGTGATGATTGCATATTTTGGAAGTCTATTGACATCATTTGGAGTCGAATCACATCATTTCTCATATATTTGGATGTATGCGAGTTCATTTGTGTCAGATTCATTCGATATACATGAATTGAAGCCAATTGTGATCGATTGCCACATTGTGTTGATTGCATATTTTCCAAATCTATTGACATCAATTGAAATCGGATTACATCATTTCTCATATATTTGGAATTATTAGAGTTGATTTGTGTCAGATACATTCGATAAAGATGAATTCACGCCAATTGAGATCGATTGTCACTTTGTATTGATTGCATATTTCCGAAATCTATTCACATTGATTGGAGTCGATTCACATCATTTCTCATATATTTGGATGTATTCGAGTTCATTTGTGTCAGATCCATTCGACATATATGAATTGAAACCATTTGCGATCGATTGTCACTTTGTGTTGATTGCATATTTCCGAAATCTATTGACATCAATTGAAGTCGAATCACATCATTTCTCATATATTTGCAATTATTAGAGTTTATTTGTGACAGATACATTCGATATACATGAATTGAAGCCAATTGTGATCGATTGTCACTTTGTGTTGATTGCATATCCTAGAAATCTATTGACATCGATTGAAGTCGAATCACATCATATCTCATATATTTGGAAGTATCAGAGTTTATTTGTATCAGAAACATTCGATATACATGAATTGAAGCCAATTGTGATCGATTGTCACTATGTGTTGATTGCATATTTTCGAAATCTATTGACATCAATTGGAGTCGAATCACATCATTTCTCATATATTTGGATGTATTCGAGTTCATTTGTGTCAGATTCATTCGACATACATGAATTGAAACCATTTGCGATCGATTGTCACTTTGTGTTGATTGTATATTTCCGAAATCTATTGACATCAATTGAAGTCGAATCACATCATTTCTCATATATTTGCAATCATTAGAGATTATTTGTATCAGATACATCCAATATACATGAATTGAAGCCAATTGTGATCGATTGTCACTTTGTGTTGATTGCATATCCTCGAAATCTATTGACATCAATTGAAGTGGAATCACATCATTTCTCATATATCTGGAAATATTAGAGTTTATTTGTATCGGATACATTCGATATACATGAATTGAAGCCAATTGTGATCGATTGCCACATTGTGTTGATTGCATATTTTCCAAATCTATTGACATCAATTGAAATCGGATTACATCATTTCTTATATATATGGAATTATTAGAGTTGATTTGTGTCAGATACATTCGATAAAGATGAATTCAAGCCAATTGAGATCGATTGTCACGTTGTATTGATTGCATATTCTCGTAATCTATTGACATTGATTGGAGTCGAATCACATCATTTCGCATATATTTGGAAATATTAGAGTTTATTTGTATCAGATACATTCGATATACATGAATTGACGCCATTTGCGATCGATTGTCACTTTGTGATGATTGCATATTTTGGAAGTCTATTGACATCAATTGGAGTCGAATCACATCATTTCTCATATATTTGGATGTATGCGAGTTCATTTGTGTCAGATTCATTCGATATACATGAATTGAAGCCAATTGTGATCGATTGCCACATTGTGTTGATTGCATATTTTCCAAATCTATTGACATCAATTGAAATCGGATTACATCATTTCTCATATATTTGGAATTATTAGAGTTGATTTGTGTCAGATACATTCGATAAAGATGAATTCAAGCCAATTGAGATCGATTGTCACTTTGTATTGATTGCATATTTCCGAAATCTATTCACATTGATTGGAGTCGAATCACATCATTTCTCATATATTTAGATGTATTCGAGTTCATTTGTGTCAGATCCATTCGACATACATGAATTGAAACCATTTGCGATCGATTGTCACTTTGTGTTGATTGCATATTTCCGAAATCTATTGACATCAATTGAAGTCGAATCACATCATTTCTCATATATTTGCAATTATTAGAGTTTATTTGTGACAGATACATTCGATATACATGAATTGAAGCCAATTGTGATCGATTGTCACTTTGTGTTGATTGCATATCCTAGAAATCTATTGACATCGATTGAAGTCGAATCACATCATATCTCATATATTTGGAAGTATCAGAGTTTATTTGTATCAGAAACATTCGATATACATGAATTGAAGCCAATTGTGATCGATTGTCACTATGTGTTGATTGCATATTTTCGAAATCTATTGACATCAATTGGAGTCGAATCACATCATTTCTCATATATTTGGATGTATTCGAGTTCATTTGTGTCAGATTCATTCGAAATACATGAATTGAAACCATTTGCGATCGATTGTCACTTTGTGTTGATTGTATATTTCCGAAATCTATTGACATCAATTGAAGTCGAATCACATCATTTCTCATATATTTGCAATCATTAGAGTTTATTTGTATCAGATACATTCAATATACATGAATTGAAGCCAATTGTGATCGATTGTCACTTTGTGTTGATTGCATATCCTCGAAATCTATTGACATCAATTGAAGTGGAATCACATCATTTCTCATATATCTGGAAATATTAGAGTTTATTTGTATCGGATACATTCGATATACATGAATTGAAGCCAATTGTGATCGATTGCCACATTGTGTTGATTGCATATTTTCCAAATCTATTGACATCAATTGAAATCGGATTACATCATTTCTTATATATATGGAATTATTAGAGTTGATTTGTGTCAGATACATTCGATAAAGATGAATTCAAGCCAATTGAGATCGATTGTCATTTTGTATTGATTGCATATTCTCGTAATCTATTGACATCAATTGGAGTCGAATCACATCATATCTCATATATTTGGAAATATTAGAGTTTATTTGTATCAGATACATTCGATATACATGAATTGCAGCCAATTGTGACCGATTGCCACATTGTGTTGATTGCATATTTTCCAAATCTATTGACATCAATTGAAATCGGATTACATCGTTTCTCATATATTTGGAATTATTAGAGTTGATTTGTGTCAGATACATTCGATAAAGATGAATTCAAGCCAATTGAGATCGATTGTCAATTTGTATTGATTGCATATTTCTGAAATCTATTCACATTGATTGGAGTCGAATCACATCATTTCTCATATATTTGGATGTATTCGAGTTCATTTGTGTCAGATTCATTCGACATACATGAATTGAAAGCATTTGCGATCGATTGTCACTTTGTGTTGATTGCATATTTCCGAAATCTATTGACATCAATTGAAGTCGAATCACATCATTCCACATATATTTGCAATAATTAGAGTTTATTTGTATCAGATACATTCAATATATATGAATTGAAGCCAATTGTTATCGATTGTCACTATGTGTTGATTGCATGTTTCCCAAATCTATTGACGTCAATTGAGTCGAATCGAATCATTTCTCATATATTTGGAATTATCAGAGTTTATTTGTGTCAGATACATTCGATATAGATAAATGCAAGCCAATTGTGATAGATTGTCATTTTGTGTTAATTGTATATTCTCGAAATCTATTGACATCGATTGAAGTCGAATCCCATCATATCTCATATATTTGGAAGTACCAGAGTTTATTTGTGTCAGATTCATTCGATATACATGAATTGAAGCCGTTTGCGATCGATTGTCACTTTGTGTTGATTGCATATTTTCGAAATCCATTGACATCAATTGAAGTCGAATCACATCATTTCTCATATATTTGGGAATATTAGAGTTTATTTGTGTCAGATACATTCGATATACATGCATTCAAGTCAATTGTGATCGATTGTCACTTTGTGTTAATTGTATATTCTCGAAATCTATTGACATCGATTGAAGTCGAATCACATCATATCTCTTATATTTGGGAGAATCAGTGTTTATTTGTATCAAATACATTCGATATACATGAATTGAAGCCAATTGTGATCGATTGTCACTATGTGTTGATTGCATTTTCTCGAAATCTATTGACATCAATTGGAGTCGAATCACATCATTTCTCATATATTTGGAATTATTAGAGTTGATTTGTGTCAGATACATTCGATATAGATGAATTCAAGCCAATTGAGATCGATTGTCACTTTGTGTTGATTGCATATTTTCGAAATCCATTGACATCAATTGAAGTCGAATCACATCATTTCTCATATATTTGGAAATATTAGAGTTTATTTGTGTCAGATACATTCGATATACATGAATTCAAGCTAATTGTGATCGACTGTCACTTTGTGTTAATTGTATATTCTCGAAATCTATTGACATCAATTGAAGTCAAATCACATCATATCTCATATATTTGGAAGTATCAGTATTTATTTTTATCAGATACATTCGATATACATGAATTGAAGCCAATTGTGATCGATTGTCACTATGTGTTGATTGCATATTCTCGAAATCTATTGACATCAATTGGAGTCGAATCACATCATTTCTCATATATTTGGAAATATTAGAGTTTATTTGTATCAGATACAATCGATATACATGAATTGAAGCCAATTGTGATCGATTGTCACATTGTGTTGATTGCATATGTTCCAAATCTATTGACATCAATTGAAATCGAATTACATCATTTCTCATATATTTGGAATTATTAGAGTTGATTTGTGTCAGATACATTCGATATAGATGAATTCAAGCCAAATGAGATCGACTGTCAATTTGTGTTGATTGCATATTTCCGAAATCTATTGACATTGATTGGAGTCGAATCACATCATTTCCCATATATTTGGATGTATTCGAGTTCATTTGTGTCAGATTCTCTCGATATACATGAATTGAAGCCATTTGCGATCGATTATCACTTTGTGATGATTGCATATTTTGGAAGTCTATTGACATCAATTGGAGTCGAATCACATCATTTCTCATATATTTGGATGTATTCGAGTTCATTTGTGTCAGATTCATTCGATATACATGAATTGAATCCATTTGCGATCGATTGTCACTTTGTGTTGATTGCATATTTTCGAAATATATTGACATCAATTGAAGTCAAATCACATCATATCTCATATATTTGGAAGTATCAGTGTTTATTTGTATCAGATACATTCGATATACATGAATTGAAGCCATTTGCGATCGATTGTCACTTTGTGTTGATTGCATATTTTCGAAATCTATTGACATTGATTGGAGTCGAATCACATCATTTCTCATATATTTGGAAATATTAGAGTTTATTTGTATCAGATGCATTCGATATACATGATTTGACGCCATTTGCGATCGATGGTCACTTTGTGATGATTGCATATTTTGGAAGTCTATTGAAATCGATTGAAGTCCATTCACATAATTTCGCATTTATTAGGATGTATTAGAGTATATTTGGGTCGATTGTCACTTTGTGTTGATTCCATATTTTCGAAATCTATTGACATCAATTGAAGTCGAATTACTTCATTTCTCGTATATTTGGATGTATTCGAGTTCATTTGTGTCAGATTCATTCGATATATATGAATTGAAGCCATTTGCAATCGATTGTCACATTGTGTTGATTGCATATTCTCGAAATCTACTGACTTCAATTGGAGTCGAATCACATCATTTCTCATATATTTGGAAATATCAGAGTTTATTTGTGTGAGATACATTCGATATAGATGAATTCAAGCCAACTGTGATCGATTGTCATTTTGTGTTAATTGTATATTCTCGAAATCTATTGACGTCAATTCAAGTCGAATCACATCATTCCTCATATATTTGGAAATATTAGAGTTTATTTGTGTCAGATACATCCGATATACATGAATTCAAGCCAATTGTGATCGATTGTCACTTTGTGTTAATTGTATATCCTCGGATTCTATTGACATCGATTGAAGTCGATAACATCATATCTCATATATTTGGAAGTATCAGAGTTTATTTGTATCAGAAACATTCGTTATACATGAATTGAAGCCAATTGTGATCGATTGTCACTATGTGTTGATTGCATATTCTCGAAATCTATTGACATCAATTGGAGTCGAATCACATCATTTCTCATATATTTTGGAATATTAGTGTTTATTTGTTTCAGATACATTCGATATACATGAATTGAAGCCAATTGTGATCGATTGTCACATTGTGATGAGTGCATATTTTCCAAATCTATTGACATCAATTGAAGTCGAATTACATCATTTCTCATATATTTGGAATTATTTGAGTTTATTTGTGTCAGATACATTCGATATAGGTGAATTCAAGCCAATTTAAATCGATTGTCACTTTGTATTGATTGCATATTTCCGAAATCTATTGACATCAATTGAAGTCAAATCACATCATATCTCATATATTTGGAAGTATCAGTGTTTATTTGTATCAGATACATTCGATATACATGAATTGAAGCCATTTGCGATCGATTGTCACTTTGTGTTGATTGCATATTTTCGAAATCTATTATTATTGATTGGAGTCGAATCACATCATGTCTCATATATTTGGAAATATTAGAGTTTATTTTTATCAGATACATTCAATATACATGAATTGACGCCATTTGCGATCGATTCTCACTTTGTGATGATTGCATATTTTGGAAGTCTTTTGACATCAATTGGAGTCGAATCACATCATTTCTCATATATTTGGAAATATTAGAGTTCATTTGTGTCAGATTCATTCGATATACATGAATTGAATCCATTTGCGATCGATTGTCACTTTGTGTTGATTGCATATTTTCGAAATATATTGACATCAATTGAAGTCAAATCACATCATATCTCATATATTTGGAAGTATCAGTGTTTATTTGTATCAGATACATTCGATATACATGAATTGAAGCCATTTGCGATCGATTGCCACTTTGTGTTGATTGCATATTTTCGAAATCTATTGACATTGTTTGGAGTCGAATCACATCATTTCTCATATATTTGGAAATATTAGAGTTTATTTGTATCAGATGCATTCGATATACATGATTTGACGCCATTTGCGATCGATGGTCACTTTGTGATGATTGCATATTTTGGAAGTCTATTGAAATCGATTGAAGTCCATTCACATAATTTCGCATTTATTAGGATGTATTAGAGTATATTTGGGTCGATTGTCACTTTGTGTTGATTCCATATTTTCGAAATCTATTGACATCAATTGAAGTCGAATCACTTCATTTCTCGTATATTTGGAAATATTAGAGTTTATTTGTTTCAGATACATCCGATATACATGAATTCAAGCCAATTGTGATCGATTGTCACTTTGTGTTAATTGTATATCCTCGAAATCTATTGACATCGATTGAAGTCGATCACATCATATCTCATATATTTGGAAGTATCAGAGTTTATTTGTATCAGAAACATTCGATATACATGAATTGAAGCCAATTGTGATCGATTGTCACTATGTGTTGATTGCATATTCTCGAAATCTATTGACATCAATTGAAGTCGAATTACATCATTTCTCATATATTTGGAATTATTAGAGTTTATTTGTGCCAGATACATTCGATATAGGTGAATTCAAGCCAATTGAAATCGATTGTCACTTTGAATTGATTGCATATTTCCGAAATCTATTGACATTGATTGGAGTCGAATCACGTCATTTCTCATATATTTGGATGTATTCGAGTTCATTTGTGTCAGATTCATTCGATATACATCAATTGAAGCCATTTACGATCGATTGTCACTTTGTGTTGATTGCCTATTTTCGAAATCTATTGACATCAATTGAAGTCAAATCACATCATATCTCATATATTTGGAAGTATCAGTGTTTATTTGTATCAGATACATTCGATATACATGAATTGAAGCCATTTGCGATCGATTGTCACTTTGTGTTGATTGCATATTTCCGAAATCTATTGACATTTATTGGAGTCCAATCACATCATTTCTCATATATTTGGATGTATTCGAGTTCATTTGTGTCAGATTCATTCGATATACATGAATTGAAGCCATTTGCGATCGATTGTCACTTTGTGTTGATTGCATATTTTCGAAATCTATTGACATCAATTGAAGTTGAATCACATCATTTCTCATATATTTGCAATTATTAGAGTTTATTTGTGACAGATACATTCGATATACATGAATTGAAGCCAATTGTGATCGATTGTCACTATGTGTTGATTGCATATTCTCGAAATCTATTGACATCAATTGGAGTCGAATCACATCATTTCTCATATATTTGGAAATATTATAGTTTATTTGTATCAGATACTTTCGATATACATGAATTGAAGCCAATTGTGATCGATTGTCACTTTGTGTTGATTGCATATTTTCCAAATCTATTGACATCAATTGAAGTCGAATTACATCATTTCTCATATATTTACAATTATTAGAGTTTATTTGTGACAGATACATTCGATATACATGAATTGAAGCCAATTGTGATCGATTGTCACTATGTGTTGATTGCATATTCTCGAAATCTATTGACATCAATTGGAGTCGAATCACATCATTTCTCATATATTTGGAAATATTATAGTTTATTTGTATCAGATACTTTCGATATACATGAATTGAAGCCAATTGTGATCGATTGTCACTTTGTGTTGATTGCATATTTTCCAAATCTATTGACATCAATTGAAATCGAATTACATCATTTCTCATATATTTGCAATTATGAGAGTTTATTTGTCTCAGATACATTCGATATAGATGAATTCAAGCCAATTGAGATCGATTGTCACTATGTATCGATTGCATATTTCCGAAATCTATTGACATTGATTGGAGTCGAATCACATCATTTCTCATATATTTGGATGTATTCGAGTTCATTTGTGTCAGATTCATTCGATATACATGAATTGGAGCCATTTGCGATCGATTGTCACTTTGTGTTGATTGCATATTTTCGAAATCCATTGACATCAATTGAAGTCGAATCACATCATTTCTCATATATTTGCAATTATTAGAGTTTATTTGTGACAGATACATTCGATATACATGAATTGAAGCCAATTGTGATCGATTGTCACTTTGTGTTGATTGCATATCCTCGAAATCTATTGACATCAATTGAAATCGAAATACATCATTTCTCATATATTTGGAAATATTAGAGATTATTTGTGTCAGATACATTCGATATAGATGAATTCAAGCCTATTGAGATCGATTATCACTTTGTATTGATTGCATATTTCCGAAATCTATTGACATTGATTGGAGTCGAATCACATAATTTCTCATATATTTGGATGTATTCGAGTTCATTTGTGTCAGATACATTCGATATACATGAATTGAAGCCAATTGTGATCGATTGTCCCTTTGTGTTGATTGCATTTTCTCGAAATCTACCGACATCAATTGGAGTCGAATCACATCATTTCTCATATATTTGGAAATATTAGAGATTATTTGTGTCAGATACATTCGATATAGATGAATTCAAGCCAATTGAGATCGATTATCACTTTGTATTGATTGCATATTTCCGAAATCTTTTGACATTGATTGGAGTCGAATCACATAATTTCTCATATATTTGGATGTATTCGAGTTTATTTGTGTCAGATACATTCGATATACATGAATTGAAGCCAATTGTGATCGATTGTCACATTGTGTTGATTGCATATTTTCCGAATCTATTGACATCATTTGAAATCGAATTACATCATTTCTCATATATTTGCAATTATTAGAGTTTATTTGTCTCAGATACATTCGATATAGATGAATTCAAGCCAATTGAGATCGATTGTCACTATGTATCGATTGCATATTTCCGAAATCTATTGACATTGATTGGAGTCGAATCACATCATTTCTCATATATTTGGATGTATTCGAGTTCATTTGTGTCAGATTCATTCGATATACATGAATTGGAGCCATTTGCGATCGATTGTCACTTTGTGTTGATTGCATATTTTCGAAATCCATTGACATCAATTGAAGTCGAATCACATCATTTCTCATATATTTGCAATTATTAGAGTTTATTTGTGACAGATACATTCGATATACATGAATTGAAGCCAATTGTGATCGATTGTCACTTTGTGTTGATTGCATATCCTCGAAATCTATTGACATCAATTGAAATCGAAATACATCATTTCTCATATATTTGGAAATATTAGAGATTATTTGTGTCAGATACATTCGATATAGATGAATTCAAGCCAATTGAGATCGATTATCACTTTGTATTGATTGCATATTTCCGAAATCTATTGACATTGATTGGAGTCGAATCACATAATTTCTCATATATTTGGATGTATTCGAGTTTATTTGTATCAGATACTTTCGATATACATGAATTGAAGCCAATTGTGATCGTTTGTCACTTTGTGTTGATTGCATATTTTCCAAATCTATTGACATCAATTGAAGTCGAATTACATCATTTCTCATATATTTACAATTATTAGAGTTTATTTGTGTCAGATACATTCGATATAGATGAATCCGAGCCAATTGAGATCGATTGTCACTTTGTGTTGATTGCATATTTCCGAAATCTATTGACATTGATTGGAGTCGAATCACATCATTTCTCATATATTTGGATGTACTCGAGTTCATTCGTGTCAGATTCATTCGATATATATGAATTGAAGCCATTTGCCATCGAGTGTCACTTTGTGTTGATTGCATATTTTCGAAATCCTTCGACATGATTTGAAGTCGAATCACATCATTTCTCATATATTTGGAAATATTAGAGTTTCTTTGTGTCAGATACATTCGATATACATGAATTCGAGCCAATTGTGATCGATTGTCATTTTGTGTTAATTGTATATTCTCGAAATCTATTGACGTCAATTCAAGTCGAATCACATCATTCCTCATATATTTGGATGTATTCGAGTTCATTTGTGTCAGATACATTCGATATACATGAATTGAAGCCAATTGTGATCGATTGTCCCTTTGTGTTGATTGCATATTCTCGAAATCTACCGACATCAATTGGAGTCGAATCACATCATTTCTCATATATTTGGATGTATTCGAGTTCATTCGTGTCAGATTCATTCGATATATATGAATTGAAGCCATTTGCCATCGATTGTCACTTTGTGTTGATTGCATATTTTCGAAATCCTTCGACATGAATTGAAGTCGAATCACATCATTTCTCATATATTTGGAAATATTAGAGTTTATTCGTGTCAGATACATTCGATATAGATGAATTCAAGCCAACTGTGATCGATTGTCATTTTGTGTTAATTGTATATTCTCGAAATCTATTGACGTCAATTCAAGTCGAATCACATCATTCCTCATATATTTGGATGTATTCGAGTTCATTTGTGTCAGATACATTCGATATACATGAATTGAAGCCAATTGTGATCGATTGTCCCTTTGTGTTGATTGCATATTCTCGAAATCTACCGACATCAATTGGAGTCGAATCACATCATTCCTCATATATTTGGAAATATTAGAGATTATTTGTATCAGATACATTCGATATACATGAATTGAAGCCAATTGTGATCGATTGTCACTATGTGTTGATTGCATATTCTCGAAATCTATTGACATCAATTGGAGTCGAATCACATCATTTCTCATATATTTGGAAATATTAGAGTTTATTTGTATCAGATACATTCGATATACATGAATTGAAGCCAATTGTGATCGATTGTCACATTGTGTTGATTGCATATGTTCCAAATCTATTGACATCAATTGAAATCGAATTACATCATTTCTCATATATTTGGAATTATTAGAGTTGATTTGTGTCAGATACATTCGATATAGATGAATTCAAGCCAAATGAGATGGACTGTCAATTTGTGTTGATTGCATATTTCCGAAATCTATTGACATTGATTGGAGTCGAATCACATCATTTCCCATATATTTGGATGTATTCGAGTTCATTTGTGTCAGATTCTCTCGATATACATGAATTGAAGCCATTTGCGATCGATTGTCACTTTGTGTTGATTGCATATTTTCGAAATCTATTGTTATTGATTGGAGTCGAATCACATCATTTCTCATATATTTGGAAATATTAGAGTTTATTTTTATCAGATACATTCAATATACATGAATTGACGCCATTTGCGATCGATTATCACTTTGTGATGATTGCATATTTTGGAAGTCTATTGACATCAATTGGAGTCGAATCACATCATTTCTCATATATTTGGATGTATTCGAGTTCATTTGTGTCAGATTCATTCGATATACATGAATTGAATCCATTTGCGATCGATTGTCACTTTGTGTTGATTGCATATTTTCGAAATATATTGACATCAATTGAAGTCAAATCACATCATATCTCATATATTTGGAAGTATCAGTGTTTATTTGTATCAGATACATTCGATATACATGAATTGAAGCCATTTGCGATCGATTGTCACTCTGTGTTGATTGCATATTTTCGAAATCTATTGACATTGATTGGAGTCGAATCACATCATTTCTCATATATTTGGAAATATTAGAGTTTATTTGTATCAGATGCATTCGATATACATGATTTGACGCCATTTGCGATCGATGGTCACTTTGTGATGATTGCATATTTTGGAAGTCTATTGAAATCGATTGAAGTCCATTCACATAATTTCGCATTTATTAGGATGTATTAGAGTATATTTGGGTCGATTGTCACTTTGTGTTGATTCCATATTTTCGAAATCTATTGACATCAATTGAAGTCGAATTACTTCATTTCTCGTATATTTGGATGTATTCGAGTTCATTTGTGTCAGATTCATTCGATATATATGAATTGAAGCCATTTGCAATCGATTGTCACATTGTGTTGATTGCATATTCTCGAAATCTACTGACTTCAATTGGAGTCGAATCACATCATTTCTCATATATTTGGAAATATCAGAGTTTATTTGTGTGAGATACATTCGATATAGATGAATTCAAGCCAACTGTGATCGATTGTCATTTTGTGTTAATTGTATATTCTCGAAATCTATTGACGTCAATTCAAGTCGAATCACATCATTCCTCATATATTTGGAAATATTAGAGTTTATTTGTGTCAGATACATCCGATATACATGAATTCAAGCCAATTGTGATCGATTGTCACTTTGTGTTAATTGTATATCCTCGCAATCTATTGACATCGATTGAAGTCGATCACATCATATCTTATATATTTGGAAGTATCAGAGTTTATTTGTATCAGAAACATTCGATATACATGAATTGAAGCCAATTGTGATCGATTGTCACTATGTGTTGATTGCATATTATCGAAATCTATTGACATCAATTGGAGTCGAATCACATCATATCTCATATATTTGGAAGTATCAGTGTTTATTTGTATCAGATACATTCGATATACATGAATTGAAGCCATTTGCGATCGATTGTCACTTTGTGTTGATTGCCTATTTTCGAAATCTATTGACATCAATTGAAGTCAAATCACATCATATCTCATATATTTGGAAGTATCAGTGTTTATTTGTATCAGATACATTCGATATACCTGAATTGAAGCCATTTGCGATCTATTGTCACTTTGTGTTGATTGCATATTTCCGAAATCTATTGACATTTATTGGAGTCCAATCACATCATTTCTCATATATTTGGATGTATTCGAGTTCATTTGTGTCAGATTCATTCGATATACATGAATTGAAGCCATTTGCGATCGATTGTCACTTTGTGTTGATTGCATATTTTCGAATTCTATTGACATCAATTGAAGTTGAATCACATCATTTCTCATATATTTGCAATTATTAGAGTTTATTTGTGACAGATACATTCGATATACATGAATTGAAGCCAATTGTGATCGATTGTCACTATGTGTTGATTGCATATTCTCGAAATCTATTGACATCAATTGGAGTCGAATCACATCATTTCTCATATATTTGGAAATATTATAGTTTATTTGTATCAGATACTTTCGATATACATGAATTGAAGCCAATTGTGATCGATTGTCACTTTGTGTTGATTGCATATTTTCCAAATCTATTGACATCAATTGAAGTCGAATTACATCATTTCTCATATATTTACAATTATTAGAGTTTATTTGTGTCAGATACATTCGATATACATGAATTGAAGCCAATTGTGATCGATTGTCACATTGTGTTGATTGCATATTTTCCGAATCTATTGACATCATTTGAAATCGAATTACATCATTTCTCATTCATTTGCAATTATTAGAGTTTATTTGTCTCAGATACATTCGATATAGATGAATTCAAGCCAATTGAGATCGATAGTCACTATGTATCGATTGCATATTTCCGAAATCTATTGACATTGATTGGAGTCGAATCACATCATTTCTCATATATTTGGATGTATTCGAGTTCATTTGTGTCAGATTCATTCGATATACATGAATTGGAGCCATTTGCGATCGATTGTCACTTTGTGTTGATTGCATATTTTCCAAATCTATCGACATCAATTGAAATCGAAATACATCATTTCTCATATATTTGGAAATATTAGAGATTATTTGTGTCAGATACATTCGATATAGATGAATTCAAGCCAATTGAGATCGACTATCACTTTGTATTGATTGCATATTTCCGAAATCTATTGACATTGATTGGAGTCGAATCACATAATTTCTCATATATTTGGATGTATTCGAGTTCATTTGTGTCAGATACATTCGATATACATGAATTGAAGCCAATTGTGATCGATTGTCCCTTTGTGTTGATTGCATTTTCTCGAAATCTACCGACATCAATTGGAGTCGAATCACATCATTTCTCATATATTTGGAAATATTAGAGATTATTTGTGTCAGATACATTCGATATAGATGAATTCAAGCCAATTGAGATCGATTATCACTTTGTATTGATTGCATATTTCCGAAATCTATTGACATTGATTGGAGTCGAATCACATAATTTCTCATATATTTGGATGTATTCGAGTTTATTTGTGTCAGATACATTCGATATACATGAATTGAAGCCAATTGTGATCGATTGTCACATTGTGTTGATTGCATATTTTCCGAATCTATTGACATCATTTGAAATCGAATTACAACATTTCTCATATATTTGCAATTATTAGAGTTTATTTGTCTCAGATACATTCGATATAGATGAATTCAAGCCAATTGAGATCGATTGTCACTATGTATCGATTGCATATTTCCGAAATCTATTGACATTGATTGGAGTCGAATCACATCATTTCTCATATATTTGGATGTATTCGAGTTCATTTGTGTCAGATTCATTCGATATACATGAATTGGAGCCATTTGCGATCGATTGTCACTGTGTGTTGATTGCATATCCTCGAAATCTATTGACATCAATTGAAATCGAAATACATCATTTCTCATATATTTGGAAATATTAGAGATTATTTGTGTCAGATACATTCGATATAGATGAATTCAAGCCAATTGAGATCGATTATCACTTTGTATTGATTGCATATTTCCGAAATCTATTGACATTGATTGGAGTCGAATGACATAATTTCTCATATATTTGGATGTATTCGAGTTTATTTGTATCAGATACTTTCGATATACATGAATTGAAGCCAATTGTGATCGTTTGTCACTTTGTGTTGATTGCATATTTTCCAAATCTATTGACATCAATTGAAGTCGAATTACATCATTTCTCATATATTTACAATTATTAGAGTTTATTTGTCTCAGATACATTCGATATAGATGAATTCAAGCCAATTGAGATCGATTGTCACTATGTATCGATTGCATATTTCCGAAATCTATTGACATTGATTGGAGTCGAATCACATCATTTCTCATATATTTGGATGTATTCGAGTTCATTTGTGTCAGATTCATTCGATATACATGAATTGGAGCCATTTGCGATCGATTGTCACTTTGTATTGATTGCATATTTTCGAAATCCATTGACATCAATTGAAGTCGAATCACATCATTTCTCATATATTTGCAATTATTAGAGTTTATTTGTGACAGATACATTCGATATACATGAATTGAAGCCAATTGTGATCGATTGTCACTTTGTGTTGATTGCATATCCTCGAAATCTATTGACATCAATTGAAATCGAAATACATCATTTCTCATATATTTGGAAATATTAGAGATTATTTGTGTCAGATACATTCGATATAGATGAATTCAAGCCAATTGAGATCGATTATCACTTTGTATTGATTGCATATTTCCGAAATCTATTGACATTGATTGGAGTCGAATGACATAATTTCTCATATATTTGGATGTATTCGAGTTTATTTGTATCAGATACTTTCGATATACATGAATTGAAGCCAATTGTGATCGTTTGTCACTTTGTGTTGATTGCATATTTTCCAAATCTATTGACATCAATTGAAGTCGAATTACATCATTTCTCATATATTTACAATTATTAGAGTTTATTTGTGTTAGATACATTCGATATAGATGAATTCGAGCCAATTGAGATCGATTGTCACTTTGTGTTGATTGCATATTTCCGAAATCTATTGACATTGATTGGAGTCGAATCACATCATTTCTCATATATTTGGATGTATTCGAGTTCATTCGTGTCAGATTCATTCGATATATATGAATTGAAGCCATTTGCCATCGATTGTCACTTTGTGTTGATTGCATATTTTCGAAATCCTTCGACATGAATTGAAGTCGAATCACATCATTTCTCATATATTTGGAAATATTAGAGTTTCTTTGTGTCAGATACATTCGATATACATGAATTCGAGCCAATTGTGATCGATTGTCATTTTGTGTTAATTGTATATTCTCGAAATCTATTGACGTCAATTCAAGTCGAATCACATCATTCCTCATATATTTGGAAATATTAGAGTTTATTTGTGTCAGATACATTCGATATACATGAATTGAAGCCAATTGTGATCGATTGTCACTTTGTGTTAATTGTATATCCTCGAAATCTATTGACATCGTTTGAAGTCGATCACATCATATCTCATATATTTGGAAGTATCAGAGTTTATTTGTATCAGAAACATTCGATATACATGAATTGAAGCCAATTGTGATCGATTGTCACTATGTGTTGATTGCATATTCTCGAAATCTATTGACATCAATTGGAGTCGAATCACATCATTTCTCATATATTTTGGAATATTAGAGTTTATTTGTATCAGATACATTCGATATACATGAATTGAAGCCAATTGTGATCGATTGTCACATTGTGATGAGTGCATATTCTCCAAATCTATTGACATCAATTGAAGTCGAATTACATCATTTCTCATATATTTGGAATTATTGGAGTTTATTTGTGTCAGATACATTCGATATAGGTGAATTCAAGCCAATTGAAATCGATTGTCACTTTGTATTGATTGCATATTTCCGAAATCTATTGACATTGATTGGAGTCGAATCACATCATTTCTCATATATTTGGATGTATTCGAGTTTATTCGTGTCAGATTCATTCGATATATATGAATTGAAGCCATTTGCCATCGATTGTCACTTTGTGTTGATTGCATATTTTCGAAATCCTTCGACATGAATTGAAGTCGAATCACATCATTTCTCATATATTTGGAAATATTAGAGTTTATTTGTGTCAGATACATTCGATATAGATGAATTCAAGCCAACTGTGATCGATTGTCATTTTGTGTTAATTGTATATTCTCGAAATCTATTGACGTCAATTCAAGTCGAATCACATCATTCCTCATATATTTGGATGTATTCGAGTTCATTCGTGTCAGATACATTCGATATACATGAATTGAAGCCAATTGTGATCGATTGTCCCTTTGTGTTGATTGCATATTCTCGAAATCTACCGACATCAATTGGAGTCGAATCACATCATTTCTCATATATTTGGATGTATTCGAGTTCATTCGTGTCAGATTCATTCGATATATATGAATTGAAGCCATTTGCCATCGATTGTCACTTTGTGTTGATTGCATATTTTCGAAATCCTTCGACATGAATTGAAGTCGAATCACATCATTTCTCATATATTTGGAAATATTAGAGTTTATTTGTGTCAGATACATTCGATATAGATGAATTCAAGCCAACTGTGATCGATTGTCATTTTGTGTTAATTGTATATTCTCGAAATCTATTGACGTCAATTCAAGTCGAATCACATCATTCCTCATATATTTGGATGTATTCGAGTTCATTTGTGTCAGATACATTCGATATACATGAATTGAAGCCAATTGTGATCGATTGTCCCTTTGTGTTGATTGCATATTCTCGAAATCTACCGACATCAATTGGAGTCGAATCACATCATTCCTCATATATTTGGAAATATTAGAGATTATTTGTATCAGATACATTCGATATACATGAATTGAAGCCAATTGTGATCGATTGTCACTATGTGTTGATTGCATATTCTCGAAATCTATTGACATCAATTTGAGTCGAATCACATCATTTCTCATATATTTGGAAATATTAGAGTTTATTTGTATCAGATACATTCGATATACATGAATTGAAGCCAATTGTGATCGATTGTCACATTGTGTTGATTGCATATGTTCCAAATCTATTGACATCAATTGAAATCGAATTACATCATTTCTCATATATTTGGAATTATTAGAGTTGATTTGTGTCAGATACATTCGATATAGATGAATTCAAGCCAAATGAGATCGACTGTCAATTTGTGTTGATTGCATATTTCCGAAATCTATTGACATTGATTGGAGTCGAATCACATCATTTCCCATATATTTGGATGTATTCGAGTTCATTTGTGTCAGATTCTCTCGATATACATGAATTGAAGCCATTTGCGATCGATTGTCACTTTGTGTTGATTGCATATTTTCGAAATCTATTGTTATTGATTGGAGTCGAATCACATCATTTCTCATATATTTGGAAATATTAGAGTTTATTTTTATCAGATACATTCAATATACATGAATTGACGCCATTTGCGATCGATTATCACTTTGTGATGATTGCATATTTTGGAAGTCTATTGACATCAATTGGAGTCGAATCACATCATTTCTCATATATTTGGATGTATTCGAGTTCATTTGTGTCAGATTCATTCGATATACATGAATTGAATCCATTTGCGATCGATTGTCACTTTGTGTTGATTGCATATTTTCGAAATATATTGACATCAATTGAAGTCAAATCACATCATATCTCATATATTTGGAAGTATCAGTGTTTATTTGTATCAGATACATTCGATATACATGAATTGAAGCCATTTGCGATCGATTGTCACTTTGTGTTGATTGCATATTTTCGAAATCTATTGACATTGATTGGAGTCGAATCACATCATTTCTCATATATTTGGAAATATTAGAGTTTATTTGTATCAGATGCATTCGATATACATGATTTGACGCCATTTGCGATCGATGGTCACTTTGTGATGATTGCATATTTTGGAAGTCTATTGAAATCGATTGAAGTCCATTCACATAATTTCGCATTTATTAGGATGTATTAGAGTATATTTGGGTCGATTGTCACTTTGTGTTGATTCCATATTTTCGAAATCTATTGACATCAATTGAAGTCGGATTACTTCATTTCTCGTATATTTGGATGTATTCGAGTTCATTTGTGTCAGATTCATTCGATATATATGAATTGAAGCCATTTGCAATCGATTGTCACATTGTGTTGATTGCATATTCTCGAAATCTACTGACTTCAATTGGAGTCGAATCACATCATTTCTCATATATTTGGAAATATCAGAGTTTATTTGTGTGAGATACATTCGATATAGATGAATTCAAGCCAACTGTGATCGATTGTCATTTTGTGTTAATTGTATATTCTCGAAATCTATTGACGTCAATTCAAGTCGAATCACATCATTCCTCATATATTTGGAAATATTAGAGTTTATTTGTGTCAGATACATCCGATATACATGGATTCAAGCCAATTGTGATCGATTGTCACTTTGTGTTAATTGTATATCCTCGGAATCTATTGACATCGATTGAAGTCGATCACATCATATCTCATATATTTGGAAGTATCAGAGTTTATTTGTATCAGAAACATTCGATATACATGAATTGAAGCCAATTGTGATCGATTGTCACTATGTGTTGATTGCATATTCTCGAAATCTATTGACATCAATTGGAGTCGAATCACATCATTTCTCATATATTTGGAAATATTAGAGTTTATTTGTATCAGATACATTCGATATACATGAATTGAAGCCAATTGTGATCGATTGTCACATTGTGTTGATTGCATATGTTCCAAATCTATTGACATCAATTGAAATCGAATTACATCATTTCTCATATATTTGGAATTATTAGAGTTGATTTGTGTCAGATACATTCGATATAGATGAATTCAAGCCAAATGAGATCGACTGTCAATTTGTGTTGATTGCATATTTCCGAAATCTATTGACATTGATTGGAGTCGAATCACATCATTTCCAATATATTTGGATGTATTCGAGTTCATTTGTGTCAGATTCTCTCGATATACATGAATTGAAGCCATTTGCGATCGATTGTCACTTTGTGTTGATTGCATATTTTCGAAATCTATTGTTATTGATTGGAGTCGAATCACATCATTTCTCATATATTTGAAAATATTAGAGTTTATTTTTATCAGATACATTCAATATACATGAATTGACGCCATTTGCGATCGATTATCACTTTGTGATGATTGCATATTTTGGAAGTCTATTGACATCAATTGGAGTCGAATCACATCATTTCTCATATATTTGGATGTATTCGAGTTCATTTGTGTCAGATTCATTCGATATACATGAATTGAATCCATTTGCGATCGATTGTCACTTTGTGTTGATTGCATATTTTCGAAATATATTGACATCAATTGAAGTCAAATCACATCATATCTCATATATTTGAAAGTATCAGTGTTTATTTGTATCAGATACATTCGATATACATGAATTGGAGCCATTTGCGATCGATTGTCACTTTGTGTTGATTGCATATTTTCGAAATCTATTGACATTGATTGGAGTCGAATCACATCATTTCTCATATATTTGGAAATATTAGAGTTTATTTGTATCAGATGCATTCGATATACATGATTTGACGCCCTTTGCGATCGATGGTCACTTTGTGATGATTGCATATTTTGGAAGTCTATTGAAATCGATTGAAGTCCATTCACATAATTTCGCATTTATTAGGATGTATTAGAGTATATTTGGGTCGATTGTCACTTTGTGTTGATTCCATATTTTCGAAATCTATTGACATCAATTGAGGTCGAATTACTTCATTTCTCGTATATTTGGATGTATTCGAGTTCATTTGTGTCAGATTCATTCGATATATATGAATTGAAGCCATTTGCAATCGATTGTCACATTGTGTTGATTGCATATTCTCGAAATCTACTGACTTCAATTGGAGTCGAATCACATCATTTTTCATATATTTGGAAATATCAGAGTTTATTTGTGTGAGATACATTCGATATAGATGAATTCAAGCCAACTGTGATCGATTGTCATTTTGTGTTAATTGTATATTCTCGAAATCTATTGACGTCAATTCAAGTCGAATCACATCATTCCTCATATATTTGGAAATATTAGAGTTTATTTGTGTCAGATACATCCGATATACATGAATTCAAGCCAATTGTGATCGATTGTCACTTTGTGTTAATTGTATATCCTCGGAATCTATTGACATCGATTGAAGTCGATCACATCATATCTCATATATTTGGAAGTATCAGAGTTTATTTGTATCAGAAACATTCGATATACATGAATTGAAGCCAATTGTGATCGATTGTCACTATGTGTTGATTGCATATTCTCGAAATCTATTGACATCAATTGGAGTCGAATCACATCATATCTCATATATTTGGAAGTATCAGTGTTTATTTGTATCAGATACATTCGATATACATGAATTGAAGCCATTTGCGATCGATTGTCACTTTGTGTTGATTGCATATTTTCGAAATCTATTGTTATTGATTGGAGTCGAATCACATCATGTCTCATATATTTGGAAATATTAGAGTTCATTTTTATCAGATACATTCAATATACATGAATTGACGCCATTTGCGATCGATTCTCACTTTGTGATGATTGCATATTTTGGAAGTCTATTGACATCAGTTGGAGTCGAATCACATCATTTCTCATATATTTGGATGTATTCGAGTTCATTTGTGTCAGATTCATTCGATATACATGAATTGAATCCATTTACGATCGATTGTCACTTTGTGTTGATTGCATATTTTCGAAATATATTGACATCAATTGAAGTCAAATCACATCATATCTCATATATTTGGAAGTATCAGTGTTTATTTGTATCAGATACATTCGATATACATGAATTGAAGCCATTTGCGATCGATTGTCACTTTGTGTTGATTGCATATTTTCGAAATCTATTGACATTGATTGGAGTCGAATCACATCATTTCTCATATATTTGGAAATATTAGAGTTTATTTGTATCAGATGCATTCGATATACATGATTTGACGCCATTTGCGATCGATGGTCACTTTGTGATGATTGCATATTTTGGAAGTCTATTGAAATAGATTGAAGTCAATTCACATAATTTCACATTCATTAGGATGTATTAGAGTATATTTGGGTCG
This sequence comes from Diorhabda carinulata, assembly GCF_026250575.1. Lineage (NCBI taxonomy): Eukaryota > Metazoa > Arthropoda > Insecta > Coleoptera > Chrysomelidae > Diorhabda > Diorhabda carinulata. Next base: position 3,454,024 of record NC_079473.1, on the reverse strand, counting down.
ATTGTCACTTTGTGTTGATTCAATATTTTCGAAATCTATTGACATCAATTGAAGTCGAATTACTTCATTTCTCGTATATTTGGATGCATTCGAGTTCATTTGTGTCAGATTCATTCGATATATATGAATTGAAGCCATTTGCAATCGATTGTCACATTGTGTTGATTGCATATTCTCGAAATCTACTGACATCAATTGGAGTCGAATCACATCATTTCTCATATATTTGGAAATATCAGAATTTATTTGTGTCAGATACATTCGATATAGATGAATTCAAGCCAACTGTGATCGATTGTCATTTTGTGTTAATTGTATATTCTCGAAATCTATTGACGTCAATTCAAGTCGAATCACATCATTCCTCATATATTTGGAAATATTAGAGTTTATTTGTGTCAGATACATCCGATATACATGAATTCAAGCCAATTGTGATCGATTGTCACTTTGTGTTAATTGTATATCCTCGAAATCTATTGACATCGATTGAAGTCGATCACATCATATCTCATATATTTGGAAGTATCAGAGTTTATTTGTATCAGATACATTCGATATACATGAATTGAAGCCAATTGTGATCGATTGTCACTATGTGTTGATTGCATATTCTCGAAATCTATTGACATCAATTGAAGTCGAATTACATCATTTCTCATATATTTGGAATTATTAGAGTTTATTTGTGTCAGATACATTCGATATAGGTGAATTCAAGCCAATTGAAATCGATTGTCACTTTGAATTGATTGCATATTTCCGAAATCTATTGACATTGATTGGAGTCGAATCACGTCATTTCTCATATATTTGGATGTATTCGAGTTCATTTGTGTCAGATTCATTCGATATACATCAATTGAAGCCATTTACGATCGATTGTCACTTTGTGTTGATTGCCTATTTTCGAAATCTATTGACATCAATTGAAGTCAAATCACATCATATCTCATATATTTGGAAGTATCAGTGTTTATTTGTATCAGATACATTCGATATACATGAATTGAAGCCATTTGCGAACGATTGTCACTTTGTGTTGATTGCATATTTCCGAAATCTATTGACATTTATTGGAGTCCAATCACATCATTTCTCATATATTTGGATGTATTCGAGTTCATTTGTGTCAGATTCATTCGATATACATGAATTGAAGCCATTTGCGATCGATTGTCACTTTGTGTTGATTGCATATTTTCGAAATCTATTGACATCAATTGAAGTTGAATCACATCATTTCTCATATATTTGCAATTATTAGAGTTTATTTGTGACAGATACATTCGATATACATGAATTGAAGCCAATTGTGATCGATTGTCACTATGTGTTGATTGCATATTCTCGAAATCTATTGACATCAATTGGAGTCGAATCACATCATTTCTCATATATTTGGAAATATTATAGTTTATTTGTATCAGATACTTTCGATATACATGAATTGAAGCCAATTGTGATCGATTGTCACTTTGTGTTGATTGCATATTTTCCAAATCTATTGACATCAATTGAAGTCGAATTACATCATTTCTCATATATTTACAATTATTAGAGTTTATTTGTGTCAGATACATTCGATATACATGAATTGAAGCCAATTGTGATCGATTGTCACATTGTGTTGATTGCATATTTTCCGAATCTATTGACATCATTTGAAATCGAATTACATCATTTCTCATATATTTGCAATTATTAGAGTTTATTTGTCTCAGATACATTCGATATAGATGAATTCAAGCCAATTGAGATCGATTGTCACTATGTATCGATTGCATATTTCCGAAATCAATTGACATTGATTGGAGTCGAATCACATCATTTCTCATATATTTGGATGTATTCGAGTTCATTTGTGTCAGATTCATTCGATATACATGAATTGGAGCCATTTGCGATCGATTGTCACTTTGTGTTGATTGCATATTTTCGAAATCCATTGACATCAATTGAAGTCGAATCACATCATTTCTCATATATTTGCAATTATTAGAGTTTATTTGTGACAGATACATTCGATATACATGAATTGAAGCCAATTGTGATCGATTGTCACTTTGTGTTGATTGCATATCCTCGAAATCTATTGACATCAATTAAAATCGAAATACATCATTTCTCATATATTTGGAAATATTAGAGATTATTTGTGTCAGATACATTCGATATAGAGGAATTCAAGCCAATTGAGATCGATTATCACTTTGTATTGATTGCATATTTCCGAAATCTATTGACATTGATTGGAGTCGAATCACATAATTTCTCATATATTTGGATGTATTCGAGTTCATTTGTGTCAGATTCATTCGATATACATGAATTGAATCCATTTGCGATCGATTGTCACTTTGTGTTGATTGCATATTTTCGAAATATATTGACATCAATTGAAGTCAAATCACATCATATCTCATATATTTGGAAGTATCAGTGTTTATTTGTATCAGATACATTCGATATACATGAATTGAAGCCATTTGCGATCGATTGTCACTTTGTGTTGATTGCATATTTTCGAAATCTATTGACATTGATTGGAGTCGAATCACATCATTTCTCATATATTTGGAAATATTAGAGTTTATTTGTATCAGATGCATTCGATATACATGATTTGACGACATTTGCGATCGATGGTCACTTTGTGATGATTGCATATTTTGGAAGTCTATTGAAATCGATTGAAGTCCATTCACATAATTTCGCATTTATTAGGATGTATTAGAGTATATTTGGGTCGATTGTCACTTTGTGTTGATTCCATATTTTCGAAATCTATTGACATCAATTGAAGTCGAATTACTTCATTTCTCGTATATTTGGATGTATTCGAGTTCATTTGTGTCAGATTCATTCGATATATATGAATTGAAGCCATTTGCAATCGATTGTCATTTTGTGTTAATTGTATATTCTCGAAATCTACTGACATCAATTGGAGTCGAATCACATCATTTCTCATATATTTGGAAATATTAGAGTTTATTTGTGTCAGATACATCCGATATACATGAATTCAAGCCAATTGTGATCGATTGTCACTTTGTGTTAATTGTATATCCTCGAAATCTATTGACATCGATTGAAGTCGATCACATCATATCTCATATATTTGGAAGTATCAGAGTTTATTTGTATCAGATACATTCGATATACATGAATTGAAGCCAATTGTGATCGATTGTCACTATGTGTTGATTGCATATTCTCGAAATCTATTGACATCAATTGAAGTCGAATTACATCATTTCTCATATATTTGGAATTATTGGAGTTTATTTGTGTCAGATACATTCGATATAGGTGAATTCAAGCCAATTGAAATCGATTGTCACTTTGAATTGATTGCATATTTCCGAAATCTATTGACATTGATTGGAGTCGAATCACGTCATTTCTCATATATTTGGATGTATTCGAGTTCATTTGTGTCAGATACATTCGATATACATGAATTGAAGCCAATTGTGATCGATTGTCCCTTTGTGTTGATTGCATTTTCTCGAAATCTACCGACATCAATTGGAGTCAAATCACATCATATCTCATATATTTGGAAGTATCAGTGTTTATTTGTATCAGATACATTCGATATACATGAATTGAAGCCATTTGCGATCGATTGTCACTTTGTGTTGATTGCATATTTCCGAAATCTATTGACATTTATTGGAGTCGAATCACATCATTTCTCATATATTTGGATGTATTCGAGTTCATTTGTGTCAGATTCATTCGATATACATGAATTGAAGCCATTTGCGATCGATTGTCACTTTGTGTTGATTGCATATTTTCGAAATCTATTGACATCAATTGAAGTTGAATCACATCATTTCTCATATATTTGCAATTATTAGAGTTTATTCGTGACAGATACATTCGATATACATGAATTGAAGCCAATTGTGATCGATTGTCACTATGTGTTGATTGCATATTCTCGAAATCTATTGACATCAATTGGAGTCGAATCACATCATTTCTCATATATTTGGAAATATTATAGTTTATTTGTATCAGATACTTTCGATATACATGAATTGAAGCCAATTGTGATCGATTGTCACTTTGTGTTAATTGCATATTTTCCAAATCTATTGACATCAATTGAAGTCGAATTACATCATTTCTCATATATTTACAATTATTAGAGTTTATGTGTGTCAGATACATTCGATATACATGAATTGAAGCCAATTGTGATCGATTGTCACATTGTGTTGATTGCATATTTTCCGAATCTATTGACATCATTTGAAATCGAATTACATCATTTCTCATATATTTGCAATTATTAGAGTTTATTTGTCTCAGATACATTCGATATAGATGAATTCAAGCCAATTGAGATCGATTGTCACTATGTATCGATTGCATATTTCTGAAATCAATTGACATTGATTGGAGTCGAATCACATCATTTCTCATATATTTGGATGTATTCGAGTTCATTTGTGTCAGATTCATTCGATATACATGAATTGGAGCCATTTGCGATCGATTGTCACTTTGTGTTGATTGCATATTTTCGAAATCCATTGACATCAATTGAAGTCGAATCACATCATTTCTCATATATTTGCAATTATTAGAGTTTATTTGTGACAGATACATTCGATATACATGAATTGAAGCCAATTGTGATCGATTGTCACTTTGTGTTGATTGCATATCCTCGAAATCTATTGACATCAATTGAAATCGAAATACATTATTTCTCATATATTTGGAAATATTAGAGATTATTTGTGTCAGATACATTCGATATAGAGGAATTCAAGCCAATTGAGATCGATTATCACTTTGTATTGATTGCATATTTCCGAAATCTATTGACATTGATTGGAGTCGAATCACATAATTTCTCATATATTTGGATGTATTCGAGTTCATTTGTGTCCGATACATTCGATATACATGAATTGAAGCCAATTGTGATCGATTGTCACTATGTGTTGATTGCATATTCTCGAAATCTATTGACATCAATTGAAGTCGAATTACATCATTTCTCATATATTTGGAATTATTAGAGTTTATTTGTGTCAGATACATTCGATATAGGTGAATTCGAGCCAATTGAAATCGATTGTCACTTTGAATTGATTGCATATTTCCGAAATCTATTGACATTGATTCGAGTCGAATCACGTCATTTCTCATATATTTGGATGTATTCGAGTTCATTTGTGTCAGATTCATTCGATATACATCAATTGAAGCCATTTACGATCGATGGTCACTTTGTGTTGATTGCCTATTTTCGAAATCTATTGACATCAATTGAAGTCAAATCACATCATATCTCATATATTTGGAAGTATCAGTGTTTATTTGTATCAGATACATTCGATATACATGAATTGAAGCCATTTGCGATCGATTGTCACTTTGTGTTGATTGCATATTTCCGAAATCTATTGACATTCATTGGAGTCCAATCACATCATTTCTCATATATTTGGATGTATTCGAGTTCATTTGTGTCAGATTCATTCGATATACATGAATTGAAGCCATTTGCGATCGATTGTCACTTTGTGTTGATTGCATATTTTCGAAATCTATTGACATCAATTGAAGTTGAATCACATCATTTCTCATATATTTGCAATTATTAGAGTTTATTTGTGACAGATACATTCGATATACATGAATTGAAGCCAATTGTGATCGATTGTCACTATGTGTTGATTGCATATTCTCGGAATCTATTGACATCAATTGGAGTCGAATCACATCATTTCTCATATATTTGGAAATATTATAGTTTATTTGTATCAGATACTTTCGATATACATGAATTGAAGCCAATTGTGATCGATTGTCACTTTGTGTTGATTGCATATTTTCCAAATCTATTGACATCAATTGAAGTCGAATTACATCATTTCTCATATATTTACAATTATTAGAGTTTATTTGTGTCAGATACATTCGATATACATGAATTGAAGCCAATTGTGATCGATTGTCACATTGTGTTGATTGCATATTTTCCGAATCTATTGACATCATTTGAAATCGAATTACATCATTTCTCATATATTTGCAATTATTAGAGTTTATTTGTCTCAGATACATTCGATATAGATGAATTCAAGCCAATTGAGATCGATTGTCACTATGTATCGATTGCATATTTCCGAAATCTATTGACATTGATTGGAGTCGAATCACATCATTTCTCATATATTTGGATGTATTCGAGTTTATTTGTGTCAGATACATTCGATATACATGAATTGAAGCCATTTGCGATCGATTGTCACTTTGTGTTGATTGCATATTTTCGAAATCCATTGACATCAATTGAAGTCGAATCACATCATTTCTCATATATTTGCAATTATTAGAGTTTATTTGTGACAGATACATTCGATATACATGAATTGAAGCCAATTGTGATCGATTGTCACTTTGTGTTGATTGCATATCCTCGAAATCTATTGACATCAATTGAAATCGAAATACATCATTTCTCATATATTTGGAAATATTAGAGATTATTTGTGTCAGATACATTCGATATAGAGGAATTCAAGCCAATTGAGATCGATTATCACTTTGTATTGATTGCATATTTCCGAAATCTATTGACATTGATTGGAGTCGAATCACATAATTTCTCATATATTTGGATGTATTCGAGTTCATTTGTGTCCGATACATTCGATATACATGAATTGAAGCCAATTGTGATCGATTGTCCCTTTGTGTTGATTGCATTTTCTAGAAATCTACCGACATCAATTGGAGTCGAATCATATCATTTCTCATATATTTGGAAATATTAGAGATTATTTGTGTCAGATACATTCGATATAGATGAATTCAAGCCAATTGAGATCGATTATCACTTTGTATTGATTGCATATTTCCGAAATCTATTGACATTGATTGGAGTCGAATCACATAATTTCTCATATATTTGGATGTATTCGAGTTTATTTGTGTCAGATACATTCGATATACATGAATTGAAGCCAATTGTGATCGATTGTCACATTGTGTTGATTGCATATTTTCCGAATTTATTGACATCATTTGAAATCGAATTACATCATTTCTCATATATTTGCAATTATTAGAGTTTATTTGTCTCAGATACATTCGATATAGATGAATTCAAGCCAATTGAGATCGATTGTCACTATGTATCGATTGCATATTTCCGAAATCTATTGACATTGATTGGAGTCGAATCACATCATTTCTCATATATTTGGATGTATTCGAGTTCATTTGTGTCAGATTCATTCGATATACATCAATTGAAGCCATTTACGATCGATTGTCACTTTGTGTTGATTGCCTATTTTCGAAATCTATTGACATCAATTGAAGTCAAATCACATCATATCTCATATATTTGGAAGTATCAGTGTTTATTTGTATCAGATACATTCGATATACATGAATTGAAGCCATTTGCGATCGATTGTCACTTTGTGTTGATTGCATATTTCCGAAATCTATTGACATTCATTGGAGTCCAATCACATCATTTCTCATATATTTGGATGTATTCGAGTTCATTTGTGTCAGATTCATTCGATATACATGAATTGAAGCCATTTGCGATCGATTGTCACTTTGTGTTGATTGCATATTTTCGAAATCTATTGACATCAATTGAAGTTGAATCACATCATTTCTCATATATTTGCAATTATTAGAGTTTATTTGTGACAGATACATTCGATATACATGAATTGAAGCCAATTGTGATCGATTGTCACTATGTGTTGATTGCATATTTTCGGAATCTATTGACATCAATTGGAGTCGAATCACATCATTTCTCATATATTTGGAAATATTATAGTTTATTTGTATCAGATACTTTCGATATACATGAATTGAAGCCAATTGTGATCGATTGTCACTTTGTGTTGATTGCATATTTTCCAAATCTATTGACATCAATTGAAGTCGAATTACATCATTTCTCATATATTTACAATTATTAGAGTTTATTTGTGTCAGATACATTCGATATACATGAATTGAAGCCAATTGTGATCGATTGTCACATTGTGTTGATTGCATATTTTCCGAATCTATTGACATCATTTGAAATCGAATTACATCATTTCTCATATATTTGCAATTATTAGAGTTTATTTGTCTCAGATACATTCGATATAGATGAATTCAAGCCAATTGAGATCGATTGTCACTATGTATCGATTGCATATTTCCGAAATCTATTGACATTGATTGGAGTCGAATCACATCATTTCTCATATATTTGGATGTATTCGAGTTTATTTGTGTCAGATACATTCGATATACATGAATTGAAGCCATTTGCGATCGATTGTCACTTTGTGTTGATTGCATATTTTCGAAATCCATTGACATCAATTGAAGTCGAATCACATCATTTCTCATATATTTGCAATTATTAGAGTTTATTTGTGACAGATACATTCGATATACATGAATTGAAGCCAATTGTGATCGATTGTCACTTTGTGTTGATTGCATATCCTCGAAATCTATTGACATCAATTGAAATCGAAATACATCATTTCTCATATATTTGGAAATATTAGAGATTATTTGTGTCAGATACATTCGATATAGAGGAATTCAAGCCAATTGAGATCGATTATCACTTTGTATTGATTGCATATTTCCGAAATCTATTGACATTGATTGGAGTCGAATCACATAATTTCTCATATATTTGGATGTATTCGAGTTCATTTGTGTCCGATACATTCGATATACATGAATTGAAGCCAATTGTGATCGATTGTCCCTTTGTGTTGATTGCATTTTCTAAAAATCTACCGACATCAATTGGAGTCGAATCATATCATTTCTCATATATTTGGAAATATTAGAGATTATTTGTGTCAGATACATTCGATATAGATGAATTCAAGCCAATTGAGATCGATTATCACTTTGTATTGATTGCATATTTCCGAAATCTATTGACATTGATTGGAGTCGAATCACATAATTTCTCATATATTTGGATGTATTCGAGTTTATTTGTGTCAGATACATTCGATATACATGAATTGAAGCCAATTGTGATCGATTGTCACATTGTGTTGATTGCATATTTTCCGAATCTATTGACATCATTTGAAATCGAATTACATCATTTCTCATATATTTGCAATTATTAGAGTTTATTTGTCTCAGATACATTCGATATAGATGAATTCAAGCCAATTGAGATCGATTGTCACTATGTATCGATTGCATATTTCCGAAATCTATTGACATTGATTGGAGTCGAATCACATCATTTCTCATATATTTGGATGTATTCGAGTTCATTTGTGTCAGATTCATTCGATATACATGAATTGGAGCCATTTGCGATCGATTGTCACTTTGTGTTGATTGCATATTTTCGAAATCCATTGACATCAATTGAAGTCGAATCACATCATTTCTCATATATTTGCAATTATTAGAGTTTATTTGTGACAGATACATTCGATATACATGAATTGAAGCCAATTGTGATCGATTGTCACTTTGTGTTGATTGCATATCCTCGAAATCTATTGACATCAATTGAAATCGAAATACATCATTTCTCATATATTTGGAAATATTAGAGATTATTTGTGTCAGATACATTTGATATAGATGAATTCAAGCCAATTGAGATCGATTATCACTTTGTATTGATTGCATATTTCCGAAATCTATTGACATTGATTGGAGTCGAATCACATAATTTCTCATATATTTGGATGTATTCGAGTTTATTTGTCTCAGATACTTTCGATATACATGAATTGAAGCCAATTGTGATCGTTTGTCACTTTGTGTTGATTGCATATTTTCCAAATCTATTGACATCAATTGAAGTCGAATTACATCATTTCTCATATATTTACAATTATTAGAGTTTATTTGTGTCAGATACATTCGATATAAATGAATTCGAGCCAATTGAGATCGATTGTCACTTTGTGTTGATTGCATATTTCCGAAATCTATTGACATTGATTGGAGTCGAATCACATCATTTCTCATATATTTGGATGTATTCGAGTTCATTCGTGTCAGATTCATTCGATATATATGAATAGAAGCCATTTGCCATCGATTGTCACTTTGTGTTAATTGCATATTTTCGAAATCCTTCGACATGAATTGAAGTCGAATCACATCATTTCTCATATATTTGGAAATATTAGAGTTTCTTTGTGTCAGATACATTCGATATACATGAATTCGAGCCAAATGTGATCGATTGTCATTTTGTGTTAATTGTATATTCTCGAAATCTATTGACGTCAATTCAAGTCGAATCACATCATTCCTCATATATTTGGAAATATTAGAGTTTAGTTGTGTCAGATACATTCGATATACATGAATTGAAGCCAATTGTGATCGATTGTCACTTTGTGTTAATTGTATATCCTCGAAATCTATTGACATCGTTTGAAGTCGATCACATCATATCTCATATATTTTGGAATATTAGAGTTTATTTGTATCAGATACATTCGATATACATGAATTGAAGCCAATTGTGATCGATTGTCACATTGTGATGAGTGCATATTTTCCAAATCTATTGACATCAATTGAAGTCGAATTACATCATTTCTCATATATTTGGAATTATTAGAGTTTATTTGTGTCAGATACATTCGATATAGATGAATTCAAGCCAACTGTGATCGATTGTCATTTTGTGTTAATTGTATATTCTCGAAATCTATTGACGTCAATTCAAGTCGAATCACATCATTCCTCATATATTTGGATGTATTCGAGTTCATTTGTGTCAGATACATTCGATATACATGAATTGAAGCCAATTGTGATCGATTGTCCCTTTGTGTTGATTGCATATTCTCGAAATCTACCGACATCAATTGGAGTCGAATCACATCATTCCTCATATATTTGGAAATATTAGAGATTATTTGTATCAGATACATTCGATATACATGAATTGAAGCCAATTGTGATCGATTGTCACATTGTGTTGATTGCATATTTTCCGAATCTATTGACATCATTTGAAATCGAATTACATCATTTCTCATATATTTGCAATTATTAGAGTTTATTTGTCTCAGATACATTCGAGATAGATGAATTCAAGCCAATTGAGATCGATCGTCACTTTGTATTGATTGCATATTTCCGAAATCTATTGACATCAATTGGAGTCGAATCACATCATTTCTCATATATTTGGAGATATTAGAGTTTATTTGTATCAGATACATTCGATATACATGAGTTGAAGCCAATTGTGATCGAATGTCACATTGTGTTGATTGCATATTTTCCGAATCTATTGACATCAATTGAAGTCGAATTACATCATTTCTCATATATTTGGGAATATTAGAGTTTATTTGTATCAGATACATTCGATATACATGAATTGAAGCCAATTGTGATCGATTGTCACTTTGTGTTGATTGCATATTTTGGAAGTCTATTTAAATCGATTGAAGTCCATTCACATAATTTCGCATTTATTAGGATGTATTAGAGTATGTTTGCGTCGATTGTCACTTTGTGATGATTGCATATTTCCGAAATCTATTGACATCCATTGAAGTCGAATCACATCAATTCTCATATATTTGGAATTATTAGAGTTAATGTGTGTCAGATACATTCGATATACATGAATTGAAGCCAATTGTGATCGATTGTCACTTTGTGTTGGTTGCATATTCTCGAAATCTATTAACATCAATTGAAGTCGAATCACATCATTCCTCATATATAAGGAATTATTAGAGTTTATTTGTGTCAGATACATTCAATATACTTGAATTGAAGCCAATCGGGATCGATTGTCACTTTGTGTTGATTGCATATTCTCGAAATCTAATGACATCAATTGAAGTCGAATCACATCATTTCTCATATATCTGAAAATATTAGAGTTTATTTGTATCAGATACATTCGATATACATGAATTAAAGCCAATTGTTATCGATTGTCACTTTGTGTTGATTGCATGTTCCCGAAATCTATTGACGCCAATTGAAGTCGAATCAGATCATTTCTCATATATTTGGGAATATTAGAGATTATTTGTGTCAGATACATTCGATATAGATGGATTCAAGCCATTTGAGATCGATTGTCACTTTGTATTGATTGCATATTTCCGAAATCTATTGACATTGATTGGAGTCGAATCACATCATTTCTCATATATTTGGATGTATTCGAGTTCATTTGTGACAGATTCATTCGATATACATGAATTGAAGCCAATTGAGATCGATTGTCACTTTTTGTTGATTGCATATCCTCGAAATCTATTGACATCGATTGAAGTCGAATCACATCATATCTCATATATTTGGAAGTATCAGAGTTTATTTGTGTCGGATTCATTCGATATACATGAATTGAAGCCATTTGCGATCGATTGTCACTTTGTGTTGATTGCATATTTTCGAAATCCATTGACATCAATTGGAGTCGAATCACATCATTTCTCATATATTAGGGAGTATTAGAGTTTATTTGTGTCAGATACATTCGATATATATGAATTCAAGCCAATTGTGATCGATTGTCACTTTGTGTTAATTGTATATTCTGGAAATCTATTGACATCGATTGAAGTCGAATCACATCATATCTCATATATTTGGAAGTATCAGTGTTTATTTGTATCAGATACATTCGATATACATGAATTGTAGCCAATTGTGATCGATTGTCACTATGTGTTGATTGCATATTCTTGGAATCTATTGACATCAATTGGAGTCTAATCACATCATTTCTCATATATTTGGATGTATTCGAGTTCATTTGTGTCAGATTCATTCGATATACATGAATTGAAGCCATTTGCGATCGATTGTCACTTTGTGTTGATTGCATATTTCCGAAATCTATTGACATTGATTGGAGTCGAATCACATCATTTCTCATATATTTGGAAAAATTAGAGTTTATTTGTATCAGATACATTCGATATACATGAATTGAAGCCAATTGTGATCGATTGTCACTTTGTGTTAATTGTATATTCTCGAAATCTATTGACATCGATTGAAGTCGAATCACATCATATCTCATATATTTGGGAGTATCAGTGTTTATTTGTATCAGATACATTCGATATACATGAATTGTAGCCAATTGTGCTCGATTGTCACTATGTGTTGATTGCATATTCTTGGAATCTATTGACATCAATTGGAGTCTAATCACATCATTTCTCATATATTTGGATGCATTCGAGTTCATTTGTGTCAGATTCATTCGATATACATGAATTGAAGCCATTTGCGATCGATTGTCACTTTGTGTTGATTGCATATTTCCGAAATCTATTGACATTGATTGGAGTCGAATCACATCATTTCTCATATATTTGGAAAAATTAGAGTTTATTTGTATCAGATACATTCGATATACATGAATTGAAGCCAATTGTGATCGATTGTCACATTGTGTTGATTGCATATTTTCCAAATCTATTCACATCCATTGAAATCGAATTACATCATTTCTCATATATTTGGAATTATTAGAGTTAATTTGTGTCAGATACATTCGATATAGATGAATTCAAGCCAATGGAGGTCGATTGTCACTTTGTATTGATTGCATATTTCCGAAATCTATTGACATTGATTGGAGTCGAATCACATCATTTCTCATATATTTTGGAATATTAGAGTTTATTTGTGTCAGATACATTCGATATACATGAATTCAAGCCAATTGTGATCGATTGTCACTTTGTGTTATTTGTATATTCTCGAAATCTATTGACATCGATTGAAGTCGAATCACATCATATCTCATATATTTGGATGTATTCGAATTCATTTGTGTCAGATTCATTCGATATACATGAATTGAAGCCAATTGTGATCGATTGTCACTATGTGTTGATTGCATATTCTCGAAATCTATTGACATCAATTGGAGTCGAATCACATCATTTCTCATATATTTGGAAATATTAGAGTTTATTTGTATCAGATACGTTCGATATACATGAATTGAAGCCAATTGTGATCGATTGTCACATTGTGTTGATTGCATATTTTCCAAATCTATTGACATCAATTGAAATCGACCTACATCATTTCTCATATATTTGGAATTATTAGAGTTGATTTGTGTCAAATACATTCGATATAGATGAATTCAAGCCAAATGAGATCGATTGTCACTTTGTGTTGATTGCATATTTCCGAAATCTATTGACATCAATTGAAGTCAAATCACATCATATCTCATATATTTGGAAGTATCAGTGTTTATTTGTATCAGATACATTCGATATACATGAATTGAAGCCAATTGTGATCGATTGTCACTATGTGTTGATTGCATATTCTCGAAATCTATTGACATCAATTGGAGTCGAATCACATCATTTCTCATATATTTGGAAATATTAGAGTTTATTTGTATCAGATACATTCGATATACATGAATTGAAGCCAATTGTGATCGATTGTCACATTGTGTTGATTGCATATTTTCCAAATCTATTGACATCAATTGAAATCGATCTACATCATTTCTCATATATTTGGAATTATTAGAGTTGATTTGTGTCAAACACATTCGATATAGATGAATTCAAGCCAAATGAGATCGATTGTCACTTTGTGTTGATTGCATATTTCCGAAATCTATTGACATCAATTGAAGTCAAATCACATCATATCTCATATATTTGAAAGTATCAGTGTTTATTTGTATCAGATACATTCGATATACATGAATTGAAGCCAAATGTGATCGATTGTCACTGTGTTGATTGCATATTCTCGAAATCTATTGACATCAATTGGAGTCGAATCACATCATTTCTCATATATTTGGAAATATTAGAGTTTATTTGTATCAGATACATTCGATATACATGAATTGAAGCCAATTGTGATCGATTGTCACATTGTGTTGATTGCATATTTTCCAAATCTATTGACATCAATTGAAATCGAATTACATCATTTCTCATATATTTGGAATTATTAGAGTTGATTTGTGTCAAATACATTCGATATAGATGAATTCAAGCCAAATGAGATCGATTGTCACTTTGTGTTGATTCCATATTTTCGAAATCTATTGACATCAATTGAAGTCGATTCACATCATTTCTCGTATATTTGGATGTATTCGAATTCATTTGTTTCAGATTCATTCGATATACATGAATTGAAGCCATTTGCAATCGATTGTCACATTGTGTTGATTGCATATTCTCGAAATCTACTGACATCAATTGGAGTCGAATCACATCATTTCTCATATATTTGGAAATATCAGAGTTTATTTGTGTCAGATACATTCGATATAGATGAATTCGAGCCAACTGTGATCGATTGTCATTTTGTGTTAATTGTATATTCTCGAAATCTATTGACGTCAATTCAAGTCGAATCACATCATTCCTCATATATTTTGAAATATTAGGGTTTATTTGTGTCAGATACATCCGATATACATGAATTCAAGCCAATTGTGATCGATTGTCACTTTGTGTTAATTGTATATCCTCGAAATCTATTGACATCGATTGAAGTCGATCACATCATATCTCATATATTTGGAAGTATCAGAGTTTATTTGTATCAGAAACATTCGATATACATGAATTGAAGCCAATTGTGATCGATTGTCACTATGTGTTGATTGCATATTCTCGAAATCTATTGACATCAATTGAAGTCGAATTACATCATTTCTCATATATTTGGAATTATTAGAGTTTATTTGTGTCAGATACATTCGATATAGGTGAATTAAAGCCAATTGAAATCGATTGTCACTTTGAATTGATTGCATATTTCCGAAATCTATTGACATTGATTGGAGTCGAATCACGTCATTTCTCATATATTTGGATGTATTCGAGTTCATTTGTGTCAGATTCATTCGATATACATCAATTGAAGCCATTTACGATCGATTGTCACTTTGTGTTGATTGCCTATTTTCGAAATCTATTGACATCAATTGAAGTCAAATCACATCATATCTCATATATTTGGAAGTATCAGTGTTCATTTGTATCAGATACATTCGATATACATGAATTGAAGCCATTTGCGATCGATTGTCACTTTGTCTTGATTGCATATTTCCGAAATCTATTGACATTTATTGGAGTCCAATCACATCATTTCTCATATATTTGGATGTATTCGAGTTCATTTGTGTCAGATTCATTCGATATACATGAATTGAAGCCATTTGCGATCGATTGTCACTTTGTGTTGATTGCATATTTTCGAAATCTATTGACATCAATTGAAGTTGAATCACATCATTTCTCATATATTTGCAATTATTAGAGTTTATTTGTGACAGATACATTCGATATACATGAATTGAAGCCAATTGTGATCGATTGTCACTATGTGTTGATTGCATATTCTCGAAATCTATTGACATCAATTGGAGTCGAATCACATCATTTCTCATATATTTGGAAATATTATAGTTTATTTGTATCAGATACTTTCGATATACATGAATTGAAGCCAATTGTGATCGATTGTCACTTTGTGTTGATTGCATATTTTCCAAATCTATTGACATCAATTGAAGTCGAATTACATCATTTCTCATATATTTACAATTATTAGAGTTTATTTGTGTCAGATACATTCGATATACATTAATTGAAGCCAATTGTGATCGATTGTCACATTGTGTTGATTGCATATTTTCCGAATCTATTGACATCATTTGAAATCGAATTACATCATTTCTCATATATTTGCAATTATTAGAGTTTATTTGTCTCAGATACATTCGATATAGATGAATTCAAGCCAATTGAGATCGATTGTCACTATGTATCGATTGCATATTTCCGAAATCTATTGACATTGATTGGAGTCGAATCACATCATTTCTCATATATTTGGATGTATTCGAGTTCATTTGTGTCAGATTCATTCGATATACATGAATTGGAGCCATTTGCGATCGATTGTCACTTTGTGTTGATTGCATATTTTCGAAATCCATTGACATCAATTGAAGTCGAATCACATCATTTCTCATATATTTGCAATTATTAGAGTTTATTTGTGACAGATACATTCGATATACATGAATTGAAGCCAATTGTGATCGATTGTCACTTTGTGTTGATTGCATATCCTCGAAATCTATTGACATCAATTGAAATCGAAATACATCATTTCTCATATATTTGGAAATATTAGAGATTATTTGTGTCAGATACATTCGATATAGAGGAATTCAAGCCAATTGAGATCGATTATCACTTTGTATTGATTGCATATTTCCGAAATCTATTGACATTGATTGGAGTCGAATCACATAATTTCTCATATATTTGGATGTATTCGAGTTCATTTGTGTCCGATACATTCGATATACATGAATTGAAGCCAATTGTGATCGATTGTCCCTTTGTGTTGATTGCATTTTCT
The DNA here is from genome assembly GCF_026250575.1 of Diorhabda carinulata. Lineage (NCBI taxonomy): Eukaryota > Metazoa > Arthropoda > Insecta > Coleoptera > Chrysomelidae > Diorhabda > Diorhabda carinulata. Next base: position 3,436,588 of record NC_079473.1, on the reverse strand, counting down.
CGAAATCTACCGATATCAATTGGAGTCGAATCATATCATTTCTCATATATTTGGAAATATTAGAGATTATTTGTCTCAGATACATTCGATATAGATGAATTCAAGCCAATTGAGATCGATTGTCACTATGTATCGATTGCATATTTCCGAAATCTATTGACATTGATTGGAGTCGAATCACATCATTTCTCATATATTTGGTTGTATTCGAGTTCATTTGTGTCAGATTAATTCGATATACATTAATTGGAGCCATTTGCGATCGATTGTCACTTTGTGTTGATTGCATATTTTCGAAATCCATTGACATCAATTGAAGTCGAATCACATCATTTCTCATATATTTGCAATTATTAGAGTTTATTTGTGACAGATACATTCGATATACATGAAATGAAGCCAATTGTGATCGATTGTCACTTTGTGTTGATTGCATATCCTCGAAATCTATTGACATCAATTGAAATCGAAATACATCATTTCTCATATATTTGGAAATATTAGAGATTATTTGTGTCAGATACATTCGATATAGAGGAATTCAAGCCAATTGAGATCGATTATCACTTTGTATTGATTGCATATTTCCGAAATCTATTGACATTGATTGGAGTCGAATCACATAATTTCTCATATATTTGGATGTATTCGAGTTCATTTGTGTCCGATACATTCGATATACATGAATTGAAGCCAATTGTGATCGATTGTCACTATGTGTTGATTGCATATTCTCGAAATCTATTGACATCAATTGAAGTCGAATTACATCATTTCTCATATATTTGGAATTATTAGAGTTTATTTGTGTCAGATACATTCGATATAGGTGTATTCAAGCCAATTGAAATCGATTGTCACTTTGAATTGATTGCATATTTCCGAAATCTATTGACATTGATTGGAGTCGAATCACGTCATTTCTCATATATTTGGATGTATTCGAGTTCATTTGTGTCAGATTCATTCGATATACATCAATTGAAGCCATTTACGATCGATTGTCACTTTGTGTTGATTGCCTATTTTCGAAATCTATTGACATCAATTGAAGTCAAATCACATCATATCTCATATATTTGGAAGTATCAGTGTTTATTTGTATCAGATACATTCGATATACATGAATTGAAGCCATTTGCGATCGATTGTCACTTTGTGTTGATTGCATATTTCCGAAATCTATTGACATTTATTGGAGTCCAATCACATCATTTCTCATATATTTGGATGTATTAGAGTTTATTTGTGACAGATACATTCGATATACATGAATTGAAGCCAATTGTGATCGATTGTCACTATGTGTTGATTGCATATTCTCGAAATCTATTGACATCAATTGGAGTCGAATCACATCATTTCTCATATATTTGGAAATATTATAGTTTATTTGTATCAGATACTTTCGATATACATGAATTGAAGCCAATTGTGATCGATTGTCACTTTGTGTTGATTGCATATTTTCCAAATCTATTGACATCAATTGAAGTCGAATTACATCATTTCTCATATATTTACAATTATTAGAGTTTATTTGTGTCAGATACATTCGATATACATGAATTGAAGCCAATTGTGATCGATTGTCACATTGTGTTGATTGCATATTTTCCGAATCTATTGACATCATTTGAAATCGAATTACATCATTTCTCATATATTTGCAATTATTAGAGTTTATTTGTCTCAGATACATTCGATATAGATGAATTCAAGCCAATTGAGATCGATTGTCACTATGTATCGATTGCATATTTCCGAAATCTATTGACATTGATTGGAGTCGAATCACATCATTTCTCATATATTTGGATGTATTCGAGTTCATTTGTGTCAGATTCATTCGATATACATGAATTGGAGCCATTTGCGATCGATTGTCACTTTGTGTTGATTGCATATTTTCGAAATCCATTGACATCAATTGAAGTCGAATCACATCATTTCTCATATATTTGCAATTATTAGAGTTTATTTGTGACAGATACATTCGATATACATGAATTGAAGCCAATTGTGATCGATTGTCACTTTGTGTTGATTGCATATCCTCGAAATCTATTGACATCAATTGAAATCGAAATACATCATTTCTCATATATTTGGAAATATTAGAGATTATTTGTGTCAGATACATTCGATATAGAGGAATTCAAGCTTATTGAGATCGATTATCACTTTGTATTGATTGCATATTTCCGAAATCTATTGACATTGATTGGAGTCGAATCACATAATTTCTCATATATTTGGATGTATTCGAGTTCATTTGTGTCCGATACATTCGATATACATGAATTGAAGCCAATTGTGATCGATTGTCCCTTTGTGTTGATTGCATTTTCTCGAAATCTACCGACATCAATTGGAGTCGAATCATATCATTTCTCATATATTTGGAAATATTAGAGATTATTTGTGTCAGATACATTCGATATAGAGGAATTCAAGCCAATTGAGATCGATTATCACTTTGTATTGACTGCATATTTCCGAAATCTATTGACATTGATTGGAGTCGAATCACATAATTTCTCATATATTTGGATGTATTCAAGTTCATTTGTGTCCGATACATTCGATATACATGAATTGAAGCCAATTGTGATCGATTGTCCCTTTGTGTTGATTGCATTTTCTCGAAATCTACCGACATCAATTGGAGTCGAATCATATCATTTCTCATATATTTGGAAATATTAGAGATTATTTGTGTCAGATACATTCGATATAGATGAATTCAAGCCAATTGAGATCGATTATCACTTTGTATTGATTGCATATTTCCGAAATCTATTGACATTGATTGGAGTCGAATCACATAATTTCTCATATATTTGGATGTATTCGAGTTTATTTGTGTCAGATACATTCGATATACATGAATTGAAGCCAATTGTGATCGATTGTCACATTGTGTTGATTGCATATTTTCCGAATCTATTGACATCATTTGAAATCGAATTACATCATTTCTCATATATTTGCAATTATTAGAGTTTATTTGTCTCAGATACATTCGATATAGATGAATTCAAGCCAATTGAGATCGATTATCACTTCGTATTGATTGCATATTTCCGAAATCTATTGACATTGATTGGAGTCGAATCACATAATTTCTCATATATTTGGATGTATTCGAGTTTATTCGTATCAGATACTTTCGATATACATGAATTGAAGCCAATTGTGATCGTTTGTCACTTTGTGTTGATTGCATATTTTCCAAATCTATTGACATCAATTGAAGTCGAATTACATCATTTCTCATATATTTACAATTATTAGAGTTTATTTGTGTCAGATACATTCGATATAGATGAATTCGAGCCAATTGAGATCGATTGTCACTTTGTGTTGATTGCATATTTCCGAAATCTATTGACATTGATTGGAGTCGAATCACATCATTTCTCATATATTTGGATGTATTCGAGTTCATTCGTGTCAGATTCATTCGATATATATGAATTGAAGCCATTTGCCATCGATTGTCACTTTGTGTTGATTGCATATTTTCGAAATCCTTCGACATGAATTGAAGTCGAATCACATCATTTCTCATCTATTTGGAAATATTAAAGTTTCTTTGTGTCAGATACATTCGATATACATGAATTCGAGCCAATTGTGATCGATTGTCATTTTGTGTTAATTGTATATTCTCGAAATCTATTGACGTCAATTCAAGTCGAATCACATCATTCCTCATATATTTGGAAATATTAGAGTTTATTTGTGTCAGATACATTCGATATACATGAATTGAAGCCAATTGTGATCGATTGTCACTTTGTGTTAATTGTATATCCTCGAAATCTATTGACATCGTTTGAAGTCGATCACATCATATCTCATATATTTGGAAGTATCAGAGTTTATTTGTATCAGAAACATTCGATATACATGAATTGAAGCCAATTGTGATCGATTGTCACTATGTGTTGATTGCATATTCTCGAAATCTATTGACATCAATTGGAGTCGAATCACATCATTTCTCATATATTTTGGAATATTAGAGTTTATTTGTATCAGATACATTCGATATACATGAATTGAAGCCAATTGTGATCGATTGTCACATTGTGATGAGTGCATATTTTCCAAATCTATTGACATCAATTGAAGTCGAATTACATCATTTCTCATATATTTGGAATTATTAGAGTTTATTTGTGTCAGATACATTCGATATAGGTAAATTCAAGCCAATTGAAATCGATTGTCACTTTGTATTGATTGCATATTTCCGAAATCTATTGACATTGATTGGAGTCGAATCACATCATTTCTCATATATTTGGATGTATTCGAGTTCATTCGTGTCAGATTCATTCGATATATATGAATTGAAGCCATTTGCCATCAATTGTCACTTTGTGTTGATTGCATATTTTCGAAATCCTTCGACATGAATTGAAGTCGAATCACATCATTTCTCATATATTTGGAAATATTAGAGTTTATTTGTGTCAGATACATTCGATATAGATGAATTCAAGCCAACTGTGATCGATTGTCATTTTGTGTTAATTGTATATTCTTGAAATCTATTGACGTCAATTCAAGTCGAATCACATCATTCCTCATATATTTGGATGTATTCGAGTTCATTTGTGTCAGATACATTCGATATACATGAATTGAAGCCAATTGTGATCGATTGTCCCTTTGTGTTGATTGCATATTCTCGAAATCTACCGACATCAATTGGAGTCGAATCACATCATTTCTCATATATTTGGATGTATTCTAGTTCATTCGTGTCAGATTCATTCGATATATATGAATTGAAGCCATTTGCCATCGATTGTCACTTTGTGTTGATTGCATATTTTCGAAATCCTTCGACATGAATTGAAGTCGAATCACATCATTTCTCATATACTTGGAAATATTAGAGTTTATTTGTGTCAGATACATTCGATATAGATGAATTCAAGCCAACTGTGATCGATTGTCATTTTGTGTTAATTGTATATTCTCGAAATCTATTGACGTCAATTCAAGTCGAATCACATCATTCCTCATATATTTGGATGTATTCGAGTTCATTTGTGTCAGATACATTCGATATACATGAATTGAAGCCAATTGTGATCGATCGTCCCTTTGTGTTGATTGCAAATTCTCGAAATCTACCGACATCAATTGGAGTCGAATCACATCATTCCTCATATATTTGGAAATATTAGAGATTATTTGTATCAGATACATTCGATATACATGAATTGAAGCCAATTGTGATCGATTGTCACATTGTGTTGATTGCATATTTTCCGAATCTATTGACATCATTTGAAATCGAATTACATCATTTCTCATATATTTGCAATTATTAGAGTTTATTTGTCTCAGATACATTCGAGATAGATGAATTCAAGCCAATTGAGATCGATCGTCACTTTGTATTGATTGCATATTTCCGAAATCTATTGACATCAATTGGAGTCGAATCACATCATTTCTCATATATTTGGAGATATTAGAGTTTATTTGTATCAGATACATTCGATATACATGAATTGAAGCCAATTGTGATCGATTGTCACTTTGTGTTGATTGCATATTTTGGAAGTCTATTTAAATCGATTGAAGTCCATTCACATAATTTCGCATTTATTAGGATGTATTAGAGTATGTTTGGGTCGATTGTCACTTTGTGATGATTGCATATTTCCGAAATCTATTGACATCCATTGAAGTCGAATCACATCAATTCTCATATATTTGAAATTATTAGAGTTAATGTGTGTCAGATACATTCGATATACATGAATTGAAGCCAATTGTGATCGATTGTCACTTTGTGTTGGTTGCATATTCTCGAAATCTATTAACATCAATTGAAGTCGAATCACATCATTCCTCATATATAAGGAATTATTAGAGTTTATTTGTGTCAGATACATTCGATATACTTGAATTGAAGCCAATAGTGATCGATTGTCACTTTGTGTTGATTGCATATTCTCGAAATCTAATGACATCAATTGAAGTCGAATCACATCATTTCTCATATATCTGAGAATATTAGAGTTTATTTGTATCAGATACATTCGATATACATGAATTGAAGCCAATTGTTATCGATTGTCACTTTGTGTTGATTGCATGTTCCCGAAATCTATTGACGCCAATTGAAGTCGAATCAGATCATTTCTCATATATTTGGGAATATTAGAGATTATTTGTGTCAGATACATTCGATATAGATGGATTCAAGCCAATTGAGATCGATTGTCACTTTGTATTGATTGCATATTTCCGAAATCTATTGACATTGATTGGAGTCGAATCACATCATTTCTCATATATTTGGATGTATTCGAGTTCATTTGTGACAGATTCATTCGATATACATGAATTGAAGCCATTTGCGATCGATTGTCACTTTGTGTTGATTGCATATTTTCGAAATCCATCGACATCAATTGAAGTCGAATCACATCATTCCTCATATATTTGGAATTATTAGAGTATATTTGTGTCAGATACATTCGATATAGATGAATTGAAGCCAATTGAGATCGATTGTCACTTTGTGTTGATTGCATATTTCCGAAATCTATTGACATTGATTGGAGTCGAATCACATCATTTCTCATATATTTGGATGTATTCGAGTTCATTTGTGACAGATTCATTCGATATATATGAATTGAAGCCAATTGAGATCGATTGTCACTTTTTGTTGATTGCATATCCTCGAAATCTATTGACATCGATTGAAGTCGAATCACATCATATCTCATATATTTGGAAGTATCAGAGTTTATTTGTGTCGGATTCATTCGATATACATGAATTGAAGCCATTTGCGATCGATTGTCACTCTGTGTTGATTGCATATTTTCGAAATCCATTGACATCAATTGGAGTCGAATCACATCATTTCTCATATATTTGGGAGTATAAGAGTTTATTTGTGTCAGATACATTCGATATATATGAATTCAAGCCAATTGTGATCGATTGTCACTTTGTGTTAATTGTATATTCTCGAAATCTATTGACATCGATTGAAGTCGAATCACATCATATCTCATATATTTGGAAGTATCAGTGTTTATTTGTATCAGATACATTCGATATACATGAATTGTAGCCAATTGTGATCGATTGTCACTATGTGTTGATTGCATATTCTTGGAATCTATTGACATCAATTGGAGTCTAATCACATCATTTCTCATATATTTGGATGTATTCGAGTTCATTTGTGTCAGATTCATTCGATATACATGAATTGAAGCCATTTGCGATCGATTGTCACTTTGTGTTGATTGCATATTTCCGAAATCTATTGACATTGATTGGAGTCGAATCACATCATTTCTCATATATTTGGAAAAATTAGAGTTTATTTGTATCAGATACATTCGATATACATGAATTGAAGCCAATTGTGATCGATTGTCACATTGTGTTGATTGCATATGTTCCAAATCTATTGACATCAATTAAAATCGAATTACATCATTTCTCATATATTTGGAATTATTAGAGTTGATTTGTGTCAGATACATTCGATATAGATGAATTCAAGCCAATTGAGATCGATTGTCACTTTGTATTGATTGCATATTTCCGAAATCTATTGACATTGATTGGAGTCGAATCACATCATTTCTCATATATTTGGATGTATTCGAGTTCATTTGTGTCAGATTCATTCGATATACATGAATTGAAGCCATTTGCGATCGATTGTCACTTTGTGTTGATTGCATATTTTCGAAATCCATTGACATCAATTGAAGTCGAATCACATCATATCTCATATATTTGGAAGTATCAGTGTTTATTTGTATCAGATACATTCGATATATATGAATTCAAGCCAATTGTGATCGATTGTCACTTTGTGTTAATTGTATATTCTCGAAATCTATTGACATCGATTGAAGTCGAATCACATCATATCTCATATATTTGGGAGTATCAGTGTTTATTTGTATCAGATACATTCGATATACATGAATTGTAGCCAATTGTGATCGATTGTCACTATGTGTTGATTGCATATTCTTGGAATCTATTGACATCAATTGCAGTCTAATCACATCATTTCTCATATATTTGGATGTATTCGAGTTCATTTGTGTCAGATTCATTCGATATACATGAATTGAAGCCATTTGCGATCGATTGTCACTTTGTGTTGATTGCATATTTCCGAAATCTATTGACATTGATTGGAGTCGAATCACATCATTTCTCATATATTTGGAAAAATTAGAGTTTATTTGTATCAGATACATTCGATATACATGAATTGAAGCCAATTGTGATCGATTGTCACATTGTGTTGATTGCATATTTTCCAAATCTATTCACATCCATTGAAATCGAATTACATCATTTCTCATATATTTGGAATTATTAGAGTTAATTTGTGTCAGATACATTCGATATAGATGAATTCAAGCCAATTGAGGTCGATTGTCACTTTGTATTGATTGCATATTTCCGAAATCTATTGACATTGATTGGAGTCGAATCACATCATTTCTCATATATTTTGGAATATTAGAGTTTATTTGTGTCAGATACATTCGATATACATGAATTCAAGCCAATTGTGATCGATTGTCACTTTGTGTTATTTGTATATTCTCGAAATCTATTGACATCGATTGAAGTCGAATCACATCATATCTCATATATTTGGATGTATTCGAATTCATTTGTGTCAGATTCATTCGATATACATGAATTCAAGCCAATTGTGATCGATTGTCACTATGTGTTGATTGCATATTCTCGAAATCTATTGACATCAATTGGAGTCGAATCACATCATTTCTCATATATTTGGAAATATTAGAGTTTATTTGTATCAGATACATTCGATATACATGAATTGAAGCCAATTGTGATCGATTGTCACATTGTGTTGATTGCATATTTTCCAAATCTATTGACATCAATTGAAATCGACCTACATCATTTCTCATATATTTGGAATTATTAGAGTTGATTTGTGTCAAATACATTCGATATAGATGAATTCAAGCCAAATGAGATCGATTGTCACTTTGTGTTGATTGCATATTTCCGAAATCTATTGACATCAATTGAAGTCAAATCACATCATATCTCATATATTTGGAAGTATCAGTGTTTATTTGTATCAGATACATTCGATATACATGAATTGAAGCCAATTGTGATCGATTGTCACTATGTGTTGATTGCATATTCTCGAAATCTATTGACATCAATTGGAGTCGAATCACATCATTTCTCATATATTTGGAAATATTAGAGTTTATTTGTATCAGATACATTCGATATACATGAATTGAAGCCAATTGTGATCGATTGTCACATTGTGTTGATTGCATATTTTCCAAATCTATTGACATCAATTGAAATCGAATTACATCATTTCTCATATATTTGGAATTATTAGAGTTGATTTGTGTCAAATACATTCGATATAGATGAATTCAAGCCAAATGAGATCGATTGTCACTTTGTGTTGATTGCATATTTCCGAAATCTATTGACATCAATTGAAGTCAAATCACATCATATCTCATATATTTGGAAGTATCAGTGTTTATTTGTATCAGATACATTCGATATACATGAATTGAAGCCAAATGTGATCGATTGTCACTATGTGTTGATTGCATATTCTCGAAATCTATTGACATCAATTGGAGTCGAATCACATCATTTCTCATATATTTGGAAATATTAGAGTTTATTTGTATCAGATACATTCGATATACATGAATTGAAGCCAATTGTGATCGATTGTCACTATGTGTTGATTGCATATTCTCGAAATCTATTGACATCAATTGGAGTCGAATCACATCATTCCTCATATATTTGGAAATATTAGAGTTTATTTGTATCAGATACATTCGATATACATGAATTGAAGCCAATTGTGATTGATTGTCACATTGTGTTGATTGCATATTTTCCAAATCTATTGACATCAATTGAAATCGAATTACATCATTTCTCATATATTTGGAATTATTAGAGTTGATTTGTGTCAAATACATTCGATATAGATGAATTCAAGCCAAATGAGATCGATTGTCACTTTGTGTTGATTCCATATTTTCGAAATCTATTGACATCAATTGAAGTCGATTTACATCATTTCTCGTATATTTGGATGTATTCGAGTTCATTTGTGTCAGATTCATCCGATATACATGAATTGAAGCCATTTGCAATCGATTGTCACATTGTGTTGATTGCATATTCTCGAAATCTATTGACGTCAATTCAAGTCGAATCACATCCTTCCTCATATATTTGGAATTATTAGAGTTTATTTGTATCAGATACATTCGATATACATAAATTGAAGCCAATTGTGATCGATTGTCACATTGTGTTTATTGCATATTTTCCAAATCTATTGACACCAATTGAAATCGAATTACATCATTTCTCATATATTTCGAATTATTAGAGTTGATTTGTGTCAGGTACATTCGATATAGATGAATTCAAGCCAATTGAGATCGATTGTCACTTTGTATTGGTTGCATATTTCCGAAATCTATTGACATTGATTGGAGTCGAATCACATCATTTCTCATATATTTGGATGTATTCGAGTTTACTTGTATCAGATACATTCGATATACATGAATTGAAGCCAATTGTGATCGATTGTCACATTGTGTTTATTGCATATTTTCCAAATCTATTGACACCAATTGAAATCGAATTACATCATTTCTCATATATTTGGAATTATTAGAGTTGATTTGTGTCAGATACATTCGATATAGATGAATTCAAGCCAATTGAGATCGATTGTCACTTTGTATTGGTTGCATATTTCCGAAATCTATTGACATTGATTGGAGTCGAATCACATCATTTCTCATATATTTGGATGTATTCGAGTTCATTTGTATCAGATACATTCGATATACATGAATTGAAGCCAATTGTGATCGATTGTCACTATGTGTTGATTGCATATTCTCGAAATCTATTGACATCAATTGGAGTCGAATCACATCATTTTTTATATATTTGGAAATATTAGAGTTTATTTGTATCAGATACATTCGATATACATGAATTGAAGCCAATTGTGATCGATTGTCACATTGTGTTGATTGCATATTTTCCAAATCTATTGACATCAATTGAAATCGAATTACATCATTTCTCATATATTTGGAATTATTAGAGTTGATTTGTGTCAAATACATTCGATATAGATGAATTCAAGCCAAATGAGATCGATTGTCAATTTGTGTTGATTGCATATTTCCGAAATCTATTGACATTGATTGGAGTCGAATCACATCATTTCCCATATATTTGGATGTATTAGAGTTTATTTGTATCAGATACATTCGATATACATGATTTGAAGCCACTTGCGATCGATTGTCACTTTGTGCTGATTGCATATTTTCGAAATCCATTGACATCAATTGGAGTCGAATCACATCATTTCTCATATATTTGGAAATATTAGAGTTTATTTGTATCAGATACATTCGATATACATGAATTGAAGCCAATTGTGATCGATTGTCACATTGTGTTGATTGCATATTTTCCAAATCTATTGACATCAATTGAAATCGAATTACATCATTTCTCATATATTTGGAATTATTAGAGTTGATTTGTGTCAAATACATTCGATATAGATGAATTCAAGCCAAATGAGATCGATTGTCACTTTCTGTTGATTGCATATTTTCGAAATCTATTGACATTGATTGGAGTCGAATCACATCATTTCTCATATATTTGGAAATATTAGAGTTTACTTGTATCAGATACATTCGATATACATGAATTGAAGCCAATTGTGATCGATTGTCACATTGTGTTTATTGCATATTTTCCAAATCTATTGACACCAATTGAAATCGAATTACATCATTTCTCATATATTTGGAATTATTAGAGTTGATTTGTGTCAGATACATTCGATATAGATGAATTCAAGCCAATTGAGATCGATTGTCACTTTGTATTGGTTGCATATTTCCGAAATCTATTGACATTGATTGGAGTCGAATCACATCATTTCTCATAAATTTGGATGTATTCGAGTTCATTTGTATCAGATACATTCGATATACATGAATTGAAGCCAATTGTGATCGATTGTCACTATGTGTTGATTGCATATTCTCGAAATCTATTGACATCAATTGGAGTCGAATCACATCATTTCTCATATATTTGGAAATATTAGAGTTTATTTGTATCAGATACATTCGATATACATGAATTGAAGCCAATTGTGATCGATTGTCACATTGTGTTGATTGCATATTTTCCAAATCTATTGACATCAATTGAAATCGAATTACATCATTTCTCATATATTTGGAATTATTAGAGTTGATTTGTGTCAAATACATTCGATATAGATGAATTCAAGCCAAATGAGATCGATTGTCAATTTGTGTTGATTGCATATTTCCGAAATCTATTGACATTGATTGGAGTCGAATCACATCATTTCCCATATATTTGGATGTATTCTAGTTCATTTGTGTCAGATTCATTCGATATACATGAATTGAAGCCATTTGCGATCGATTGTCACTTTCTGTTGATTGCATATTTTCGAAATCTATTGACATTGATTGGAGTCGAATCACATCATTTCTCATATATTTGGAAATATTATAGTTTATTTGTATCAGATACATTCGATATACATGAATTGAAGCCAATTGTGATCGATTGTCACATTGTGTTTATTGCATATTTTCCAAATCTATTGACACCAATTGAAATCGAATTACATCATTTCTCATATATTTGGAATTATTAGAGTTGATTTGTGTCAGATACATTCGATATAGATGAATTCAAGCCAATTGAGATCGATTGTCACTTTGTATTGATTGCATATTTCCGAAATCTATTGACATTGATTGGAGTCGAATCACATCATTTCTCATATATTTGGATGTATTCGAGTTCATTTGTGTCAGATTCATTCGATATACATGATTTGAAGCCACTTGCGATCGATTGTCACTTTGTGCTGATTGCATATTTTCGAAATCCATTGACATCAATTGGAGTCGAATCACATCATTTCTCATATATTTGGAAATATTAGAGTTTATTTGTATCAGATACATTCGATATACATGAATTGAAGCCAATTGTGATCGATTGTCACATTGTGTTGATTGCATATTTTCCAAATCTATTGACATCAATTGAAATCGAATTACATCATTTCTCATATATTTGGAATTATTAGAGTTGATTTGTGTCAAATACATTCGATATAGATGAATTCAAGCCAAATGAGATCGATTGTCACTTTCTGTTGATTGCATATTTTCGAAATCTATTGACATTGATTGGAGTCGAATCACATCATTTCTCATATATTTGGAAATATTAGAGTTTACTTGTATCAGATACATTCGATATACATGAATTGAAGCCAATTGTGATCGATTGTCACATTGTGTTTATTGCATATTTTCCAAATCTATTGACACCAATTGAAATCGAATTACATCATTTCTCATATATTTGGAATTATTAGAGTTGATTTGTGTCAGATACATTCGATATAGATGAATTCAAGCCAATTGAGATCGATTGTCACTTTGTATTGGTTGCATATTTCCGAAATCTATTGACATTGATTGGAGTCGAATCACATCATTTCTCATATATTTGGATGTATTCGAGTTCATTTGTGTCAGATTCATTCGATATACATGATTTGAAGCCACTTGCGATCGATTGTCACTTTCTGCTGATTGCATATTTTCGAAATCCATTGACATCAATTGGAGTCGAATCACATCATTTCTCATATATTTGGAAATATTAGAGTTTATTTGTATCAGATACATTCGATATACATGATTTGAAGCCACTTGCGATCGATTGTCACTTTGTGCTGATTGCATATTTTCCAAATCTATTGACATCAATTGAAATCGAATTACATCATTTCTCATATATTTGGAATTATTAGAGTTGATTTGTGTCAAATACATTCGATATAGATGAATTCAAGCCAAATGAGATCGATTGTCAATTTGTGTTGATTGCATATTTCCGAAATCTATTGACATTGATTGGAGTCGAATCACATCATTTCCCATATATTTGGATGTATTCGAGTTCATTTGTGTCAGATTCATTCGATATACATGAATTGAAGCCATTTGCAATCGATTGTCACATTGTGTTGATTGCATATTCTCGAAATCTACTGACATCAATTGGAGTCGAATCACATCATTTCTCATATATTTGGAAATATCAGAGTTTATTTGTGTCAGATACATTCGATATAGATGAATTCAAGCCAACTGTGATCGATTGTCATTTTGTGTTAATTGTATATTCTCGTAATCTATTGACGTCAATTCAAGTCGAATCACATCCTTCCTCATATATTTGAAATTATTAGAGTTTATTTGTATCAGATACATTCGATATACATGAATTGAAGCCAATTGTGATCGATTGTCACTTTGTGTTAATTGTATATTCTCGAAATCTATTGACATCGATTGAAGTCGATCACATCATATCTCATATATTTGGAAGTATCAGAGTTTATTTGTATCAGAAACATTCGATATACATGAATTGAAGCCAATTGTGATCGATTGTCACTATGTGTTGATTGCATATTCTCGAAATCTATTGACATCAATTGGAGTCGAATCACATCATTTCTCATATATTTTGGAATATTAGAGTTTATTTGTGTCAGATACATTCGATATACATGAATTCAAGCCAATTGTGATCGATTGTCACTTTGTGTTATTTGTATATTCTCGAAATCTATTGACATCGACTGAAGTCGAATCACATCATATCTCATATATTTGGATGTATTCGAATTCATTTGTGTCAGATTCATTCGATATACATGAATTGAAGCCAATTGTGATCGATTGTCACATTGTGTTTATTGCATATTCTCCAAATCTATTGACACCAATTGAAATCGAATTACATCATTTCTCATATATTTGGAATTATTAGAGTTGATTTGTGTCAGATACATTCGATATAGATGAATTCAAGCCAATTGAGATCGATTGTCACTTTGTATTGATTGCATATTTCCGAAATCTATTGACATTGATTGGAGTCGAATCACATCATTTCTCATATATTTGGATGTATTCGAGTTCATTTGTGTCAGATTCATTCGATATACATGATTTGAAGCCATTTGCGATCGATTGTCACTTTGTGTTGATTGCATATTTTCGAAATCCATTGACATCAATTGGAGTCGAATCACATCATTTCTCATATATTTGGAAATATTAGAGTTTACTTGTATCAGATACATTCGATATACATGAATTGAAGCCAATTGTGATCGATTGTCACATTGTGTTTATTGCATATTTTCCAAATCTATTGACACCAATTGAAATCGAATTACATCATTTCTCATATATTTGGAATTATTAGAGTTGATTTGTGTCAGGTACATTCGATATAGATGAATTCAAGCCAATTGAGATCGATTGTCACTTTGTATTGGTTGCATATTTCCGAAATCTATTGACATTGATTGGAGTCGAATCACATCATTTCTCATATATTTGGATGTATTCGAGTTCATTTGTATCAGATACATTCGATATACATGAATTGAAGCCAATTGTGATCGATTGTCACTATGTGTTGATTGCATATTCTCGAAATCTATTGACATCAATTGGAGTCGAATCACATCATTTCTCATATATTTGGAAATATTAGAGTTCATTTGTATCAGATACATTCGATATACATGAATTGAAGCCAATTGTGATCGATTGTCACATTGTGTTGATTGCATATTTTCCAAATCTATTGACATCAATTGAAATCGAATTACATCATTTCTCATATATTTGGAATTATTAGAGTTGATTTGTGTCAAATACATTCGATATAGATGAATTCAAGCCAAATGAGATCGATTGTCAATTTGTGTTGATTGCATATTTCCGAAATCTATTGACATTGATTGGAGTCGAATCACATCATTTCCCATATATTTGGATGTATTCGAGTTCATTTGTGTCAGATTCATTCGATATACATGAATTGAAGCCATTTGCAATCGATTGTCACATTGTGTTGATTGCATATTCTCGAAATCTACTGACATCAATTGGAGTCGAATCACATCATTTCTCATATATTTGGAAATATCAGAGTTTATTTGTGTCAGATACATTCGATATAGATGAATTCAAGCCAACTGTGATCGATTGTCATTTTGTGTTAATTGTATATTCTCGAAATCTATTGACGTCAATTCAAGTCGAATCACATCATTCCTCATATATTTGGAAATATTAGAGTTCATTTGTGTCAGATACATTCGATATAGATGAATTCAAGCCAATTGTGATCGATTGTCATTTTGTGTTAATTGTATATTCTCGTAATCTATTGACGTCAATTCAAGTCGAATCACATCCTTCCTCATATATTTGGAATTATTAGAGTTTATTTGTATCAGATACATTCGATATACATGAATTGCAGCCAATTGTGATCGATTGTCACTTTGTGTTAATTGTATATTCTCGAAATCTATTGACATCGATTGAAGTCGATCACATCATATCTCATATATTTGGAAGTATCAGAGTTTATTTGTATCAGAAACATTCGATATACATGAATTGAAGCCAATTGTGATCGATTGTCACTATGTGTTGATTGCATATTCTCGAAATCTATTGACATCAATTGGAGTCGAATCACATCATTTCTCATATATTTTGGAATATTAGAGTTTATTTGTGTCAGATACATTCGATATACATGAATTCAAGCCAATTGTGATCGATTGTCACTTTGTGTTATTTGTATATTCTCGAAATCTATTGACATCGACTGAAGTCGAATCACATCGTATCTCATATATTTGGATGTATTCGAATTCATTTGTGTCAGATTCATTCGATATACATGAATTGAAGCCATTTGCGATCGATTGTCACTTTGTGTTGATTGCATATTTCCGAAATCTATTGACATTGATTGGAGTCGAATCACATCATTTCTCATATATTTGGAAATATTATAGTTTATTTGTATCAGATACATTCTATATACATGAATTGAAGCCAATTGTGATCGATTGTCACATTGTGTTTATTGCATATCTTCCAAATCTATTGACACCAATTGAAATCAAATTACATATTTCTCATATATTTGGAATTATTAGAGTTGAATTGTGTCAGATACATCCGATATAGATGAATTCAAGCCATTTGAGATCGATTGTCACTTTGTATTGATTGCATATTTCCGAAATCTATCGACATTGATTGGAGTCGAATCACATCATTTCTCATATATTTGGATGTATTCGAGTTCATTTGTGTCAGATTCTTTCGATATACATGATTTGAAGCCATTTGCGATCGATTGTCACTTTGTGTTGATTGCATATTTTCGAAATCCATTGACATCAATTGGAGTCGAATCACATCATTTCTCATATATTTGGAAATATTATAGTTTATTTGTATCAGATACATTCGATATACATGAATTGAAGCCAATTGTGATCGATTGTCACATTGTGTTTATTGCATATTTTCCAAATCTATTGACACCAATTGAAATCGAATTACATCATTTCTCATATATTTAGAATTATTAGAGTTGATTTGTGTCAGATACATTCGATATAGATGAATTCAAGCCAATTGAGATCGATTGTCACTTTGTATTGATTGCATATTTCCAAAATCTATTGACATTGATTGGAGTCGAATCACATCATTTCTCATATATTTGGATGTATTCGAGTTCATTTGTGTCAGATTCATTAGATATACATGATTTGAAGCCATTTGCGATCGATTGTCACTTTGTGTTGATTGCATATTTTCGAAATCCATTGACATCAATTGGAGTCGAATCACATCATTTCTGATATATTTGGAAATATCAGAGTTTATTTGTATCAGATACATTCGATATACATGAATTGAAGCCAATTGTGATCGATTGTCACATTGTGTTGATTGCATATTTTCCAAATCTATTGACATCAATTGAAATCGAATTACATCATTTCTCATATATTTGGAATTATTAGAGTTGATTTGTGTCAAATACATTCGATATAGATGAATTCAAGCCAAATGAGATCGATTGTCAATTTGTGTTGATTGCATATTTCCGAAATCTATTGACATTGATTGGAGTCGAATCACATCATTTCCCATATATTTGGATGTATTCGAGTTCATTTGTGTCAGATTCATTCGATATACATGAATTGAAGCCATTTGCGATCGATTGTCACTTTGTGTTGATTGCATATTTTCGAAATCTATTGACATTGATTGGAGTCGAATCACATCATTTCTCATATATTTGGAAATATTAGAGTTTACTTGTATCAGATACATTCGATATACATG
Source organism: Diorhabda carinulata (assembly GCF_026250575.1). Classification (NCBI taxonomy): domain Eukaryota; kingdom Metazoa; phylum Arthropoda; class Insecta; order Coleoptera; family Chrysomelidae; genus Diorhabda; species Diorhabda carinulata. Next base: position 3,418,160 of record NC_079473.1, on the reverse strand, counting down.
AATTGAAGCCAATTGTGATCGATTGTCACATTGTGTTTATTGCATATTTTCCAAATCTATTGACACCAATTGAAATCGAATTACATCATTTCTCATATATTTGGAATTATTAGAGTTGATTTGTGTGAGATACATTCGATATAGATGAATTCAAGCCAATTGAGATCGATTGTCACTTTGTATTGATTGCATATTTCCGAAATCTATTGACATTGATTGGAGTCGAATCACATCATTTCTCATATATTTGGATGTATTCGAGTTCATTTGTATCAGATACATTCGATATACATGAATTGAAGCCAATTGTGATCGATTGTCACTATGTGTTGATTGCATATTCTCGAAATCTATTGACATCAATTGGAGTCGAATCACATCATTTTTTATATATTTGGAAATATTAGAGTTTATTTGTATCAGATACATTCGATATACATGAATTGAAGCCAATTGTGATCGATTGTCACATTGTGTTGATTGCATATTTTCCAAATCTATTGACATCAATTGAAATCGAATTACATCATTTCTCATATATTTGGAATTATTAGAGTTGATTTGTGTCAAATACATTCGATATAGATGAATTCAAGCCAAATGAGATCGATTGTCAATTTGTGTTGATTGCATATTTCCGAAATCTATTGACATTGATTGGAGTCGAATCACATCATTTCCCATATATTTGGATGTATTCGAGTTCATTTGTGTCAGATTCATTCGATATACATGAATTGAAGCCATTTGCGATCGATTGTCACTTTGTGTTGATTGCATATTTTCGAAATCTATTGACATTGATTGGAGTCGAATCACATCATTTCTCATATATTTGGAAATATTAGAGTATATTTGTATCAGATACATTCGATATACATGAATTGACGCCATTTGCGATCGATGGTCACTTTGTGATGATTGCATATTTTGGAAGTCTATTGAAATCGATTGAAGTCCATTCACATAATTTCGCATTTATTACGAAGTATTAGAATATATTTGGGTCGATTGTCACTTTGTGTTGATTCCATATTTTCGAAATCTATTGACATCAATTGAAGTCGAATTACATCATTTCTCGTATATTTGGATGTATTCGAGTTCATTTGTGTCAGATTCATTCGATATACATGAATTGAAGCCATTTGCAATCGATTGTCACATTGTGTTGATTGCATATTCTCGAAATCTACTGACATCAATTGGAGTCGAATCACATCCTTTCTCATATATTTGGAAATATCAGAGTTTATTTGTTTCAGATACATTCGATATAGATGAATTCAAGCCAACTGTGATCGATTGTCATTTTGTGTTAATTGTATATTCTCGAAATCTATTGACGTCAATTCAAGTCGAATCACATCATTCCTCATATATTTGGAAATATTAGAGTTTATTTGTATCAGATACATTCGATATACATGAATTGAAGCCAATTGTGATCGATTGTCACTTTGTGTTAATTGTATATTCTCGAAATCTATTGACATCGATTGAAGTCGATCACACCATATCTCATATATTTGGAAGTATCAGAATTTATTTGTATCAGAAACATTCGATATACATGAATTCAAGCCAACTGTGATCGATTGTCATTTTGTGTTAATTGTATATTCTCGAAATCTATTGACGTCAATTCAAGTCGAATCACATCATTCCTCATATATTTGGAAATTTTAGAGTTTATTTGTATCAGATACATTCGATATACATGAATTGAAGCCAATTGTGATCGATTGTCACTTTGTGTTAATTGTATATTCTCGAAATCTATTGACATCGATTGAAGTCGATCACACCATATCTCATATATTTGGAAGTATCAGAGTTTATTTGTATCAGAAACATTCGATATACATGAATTCAAGCCAATTGTGATCGATTCTCACTATGTGTTGATTGCATATTCTCGAAATCTATTGACATCAATTGGAATCGAATCACATCATTTCTCATATATTTTGGAATATTAGAGTTTATTTGTGTCAGATACATTCGATATACATGAATTAAAGCCAATTGTGATCGATTGTCACATTGTGTTGATTGCATATTTTCCGAATCTATTGACATCAATTGAAATTGAATTACATCATTTCTCATATATTGGGAATTATTAGTGTTGATTTGTGTCAGATACATTCGATATAGATGAATTCAAGCCAATTGAGATCGATTGTCACTTTGTATTGGTTGCATATTTCCGAAATCTATTGACATTGATTGGAGTCGAATCACATCATTTCTCATATATTTGGATGTATTCGAGTTCATTTGTGTCAGATTCATTCGATATACATGAATTGAAGCCATTTGCGATCGATGGTCACTTTGTGTTGATTGCATATGTTCGAAATCTATTGACATTGATTGGAGTCGAATCACATCATTTCTCATATATTTGGGAATATTAGAGTTCATTTGTATCAGATACATTCGATATACATGAATTGAAGCCAATTGTGATCGATTGTCACTTTGTGTTGATTGCATATTTTGGAAGTCTATTTAAATCGATTGAAGTCCATTCACATAATTTCGCATTTATTAGGATGTATTAGAGTATGTTTGGGTCGATTGTCACTTTGTGATGATTGCATATTTCCGAAATCTATTGACATCCATTGAAGTCGAATCACATCAATTCTCATATACTTGGAATTATTAGAGTTAATGTGTGTCAGATACATTCGATATACATGAATTGAAGCCAATTGTGATCGATTGTCACTTTGTGTTGGTTTCATATTCTCGAAATCTATTAACATCAATTGAAGTCGAATCACATCATTCCTCATATATAAGGAATTATTAGAGTTTATTTGTGTCAGATACATTCGATATACTTGAATTGAAGCCAATCGTGATCGATTGTCACTTTGTGTTGATTGCATGTTCCCGAAATCTTTTGACGTCAATTGAAGTCGAATCACATCATTTCTCATATATTTGGAAATATTAGAGATTATTTGTATCAGATACATTCGATATACATGAATTGAAGCCAATTGTTATCAATTGTCACTTTGTGTTGATTGCATGTTCCCGAAATCTATTGACGTCAATTGAAGTCGAATCACATCATTTCTCATATATTTGGAAATATTAGAGATTATTTGTGTCAGATACATTCGATATAGATGAATTCAAGCCAATTGTGATCGATTGTCACTTTGTGTTAATTGTATATTCTCGAAATCTATTCACATCAATTGAAGTCAAATCACATCATATCTCATATATTTGGAAGTATCAGTGTTTATTTGTATCAGATACATTCGATATACATGAATTGAAGCCAATTGTGATCGATTGTCACATTGTGTTGATTGCATATTTTCCGAATCTATTGACATCAATTGAAATCGAATTACATCATTTCTCATATATTGGGAATTATTAGAGTTGATTTGTGTCAGATACATTCGATAAAGATGAATTCAAGCCAATTGAGATCGATTGTCATTTTGTGTTAATTGTATATTCTCGAAATCTACTGACATCAATTGGAGTCGAATCACATCCTTTTTCATATATTTGGAAATATCAGAGTGCATTTGTGTCAGATACATTCGATATACATGAATTGAAGCCAATTGTTATCAATTGTCACTTTGTGTTGATTGCATGTTCCCGAAATCTATTGACGTCAATTGAAGTCGAATCACATCATTTCTCATATATTTGGAAATATTAGAGATTATTTGTGTCAGATACATTCGATATAGATGAATTCAAGCCAATTGTGATCGATTGTCACTTTGTGTTAATTGTATATTCTCGAAATCTATTCACATCAATTGAAGTCAAATCACATCATATCTCATATATTTGGAAGTATCAGTGTTTATTTGTATCAGATACATTCGATATACATGAATTCAAGCCATTTGCGATCGATTGTCACTTTGTGTTGATTGCATATTTTCGAAATCTATTGACATTGATTGGAGTCGAATCACATCATTTCTCATATATTTGGGAATATTAGAGTTTATTTGTATCAGATACATTCGATATACATGAATTGAATCCAATTGTGATCGATTGTCACTCTGTGTTGATTGCATATTTTCGAAATCTATTGACATTGATTGGAGTCGAATCACATCATTTCTCATATATTTGGGAATATTAGAGTTTATTTGTGTCAGATACATTCGATATACTTGAATTGAAGCCAATCGTGATCGATTGTCACTTTGTGTTGATTGCATATTCTCGAAATCTAATGACATCAATTGAAGTCGAATCACATCATTTCTCATATATCTGAAAATATTAGAGTTTATTTGTATCAGATACATTCGATATACATGAATTGAAGCCAATTGTTATCAATTGTCACTTTGTGTTGATTGCATGTTCCCAAAATCTACTGACATCAATTGGAGTCGAATCACATCATTTCACATATATTTGGGAATATCAGAGTTTATTTGTGTCAGATACATTCGATATAGAGGAATTCAAGCCAACTGTGATCGATTGTCATTTTGTGTTAATTGTATATTCTCGAAATCTATTGACGTCAATTCAAGTCGAATCACATCATTCCTCGTATATTTGGAAATTTTAGAGTTTATTTGTGTCAGATACATTCGATATAGATGAATTCAAGCCAATTGTGATCGATTGTCATTTTGTGTTAATTGTATATTCTCGTAATCTATTGACGTCAATTCAAGTCGAATCACATCCTTCCTCATATATTTGGAATAATTAGAGTTTATTTGTATCAGATACATTCGATATACATGAATTGAAGCCAATTGTGATCGATTGTCACTTTGTGTTAATTGTATATTCTCGAAATCTATTGACATCGATTGAAGTCGATCACATCATATCTCATATATTTGGAAGTATCAGAGTTTATTTGTATCAGAAACATTCGATATACATGAATTGAAGCCAATTGTGATAGATTGTCACTATGTGTTGATTGCATATTCTCGAAATCTATTGACATCAATTGGAGTCGAATCACATCATTTCTCATATATTTTGGAATATTAGAGTTTATTTGTATCAGATACATTCGATATACATGAATTGAAGCCAATTGTGATCGATTGTCACTTTGTGTTAATTGTATATTCTCGAAATCTATTGACATCGATTGAAGTCGATCACATCATATCTCATATATTTGGAAGTATCAGAGTTTATTTGTATCAGAAACATTCGATATACATGAATTGAAGCCAATTGTGATAGATTGTCACTATGTGTTGATTGCATATTCTCGGAATCTATTGACATCAATTGGAGTCGAATCACATCATTTCTCATATATTTGGAAATATTAGAGATTATTTGTATCAGATACATTCGATATACATGAATTGAAGCCAATTGTTATCAATTGTCACTTTGTGTTGATTGCATGTTCCCGAAATCTATTGACGTCAATTGAAGTCGAATCACATCATTTCTCATATATTCGGAAATATTAGAGATTATTTGTGTCAGATACATTCGATATAGATGAATTCAAGCCAATTGTGATCGATTGTCACTTTGTGTTAATTGTATATTCTCGAAATCTATTGACATCAATTGAAGTCAAATCACATCATATCTCATATATTTGGAAGTATCAGTGTTTATTTGTATCAGATACATTCGATATACATGAATTGAAGCCAATTGTGATCGATTGTCACTATGTGTTGATTGCATATTCTCGAAATCTATTGACATCAATTGGAGTCGAATCACATCATTTCTCATATATTTGGAAATATTAGAGTTTATTTGTATCAGATACATTCGATATACATGAATTTAAGCCAATTGTGATCGATTGTCACATTGTGTTGATTGCATATTTTCCGAATCTATTGACATCAATTGAAATCGAATTACATCATTTCTCATATATTGGGAATTATAAGAGTTGATTTGTGTCAGATACATTCGATAAAGATGAATTCAAGCCAATTGAGATCGATTGTCATTTTGTGTTAATTGTATATTCTCGAAATCTACTGACATCAATTGGAGTCGAATCACATCCTTTTTCATATATTTGGAAATATCAGAGTTTATTTGTGTCAGATACATTCGATATAGATGAATTCAAGCCATTTGCGATCGATTGTCACTTTGTGTTGATTGCATATTTTCGAAATCTATTGACATTGATTGGAGTCGAATCACATCATTTCTCATATATTTGGGAATATTAGAGTTTATTTGTATCAGATACATTCGATATAGATGAATTGAATCCAATTGTGATCGATTGTCACTTTGTGTTGATTGCATATTTTCGAAATCTATTGACATTGATTGGAGTCGAATCACATCATTTCTCATATATTTGGGAATATTAGAGTTTATTTGTGTCAGATACATTCGATATACTTGAATTGAAGCCAATCGTGATCGATTGTCACTTTGTGTTGATTGCATATTCTCGAAATCTAATGACATCAATTGAAGTCGAATCACATCATTTCTCATATATCTGAAAATATTAGAGTTTATTTGTATCAGATACATTCGATATACATGAATTGAAGCCAATTGTTATCAATTGTCACTTTGTGTTGATTGCATGTTCCCGAAATCTACTGACATCAATTGGAGTCGAATCACATCATTTCACATATATTTGGGAATATCAGAGTTTATTTGTGTCAGATACATTCGATATAGATGAATTCAAGCCAACTGTGATCGATTGTCATTTTGTGTTAATTGTATATTCTCGAAATCTATTGACGTCAATTCAAGTCGAATCACATCATTCCTCATATATTTGGAAATTTTAGAGTTTATTTGTGTCAGATACATTCGATATACATGAATTGAAACCAATTGTGATCGATTGTCACTATGTGTTGATTGCATATTCTCGAAATCTATTGACATCAATTGGAGTCGAATCACATCATTTCTCATATATTTGGAAATATTAGAGATTATTTGTATCAGATACATTCGATATACATGAATTGAAGCCAATTGTTATCAATTGTCACTTTGTGTTGATTGCATGTTCCCGAAATCTATTGACGTCAATTGAAGTCGAATCCCATCATTTCTCATATATTTGGAAATATTAGAGATTATTTGTGTCAGATACATTCGATATAGATGAATTCAAGCCAATTGTGATCGATTGTCACTTTGTGTTAATTGTATATTCTCGAAATCTATTGACATCAATTGAAGTCAAATCACATCATATCTCATATATTTGGAAGTATCAGTGTTTATTTGTATCAGATACATTCGATATACATGAATTGAAGCCAATTGTGATCGATTGTCACTATGTGTTGATTGCATATTCTCGAAATCTATTGACATCAATTGGAGTCGAATCACATCATTTCTCATATATTTGGAAATATTAGAGTTTATTTGTATCAGATACATTCGATATACATGAATTTAAGCCAATTGTGATCGATTGTCACATTGTGTTGATTGCAAATTTTCCGAATCTATTGACATCAATTGAAATCGAATTACATCATTTCTCATATATTGGGAATTATTAGAGTTGATTTGTGTCAGATACATTCGATAAAGATGAATTCAAGCCAATTGAGATCGATTGTCATTTTGTGTTGATTGCATATTCTCGAAATCTATTGACATCAATTGGAGTCGAATCACATCATTTCTCATATATTTGGTAATATTAGAGTTTATTTGTGTCAGATACATTCGATATAGATGAATTCAAGCCATTTGCGATCGATTGTCACTTTGTGTTGATTGCATATTTTCGAAATCTATTGACATTGATTGGAGTCGAATCACATCATTTCTCATATATTTGGGAATATTAGAGTTTATTTGTATCAGATACATTCGATATAGATGAATTGAATCCAATTGTGATCGATTGTCACTTTGTGTTGATTGCATATTTTCGAAATCTATTGACATTGATTGGAGTCGAATCACATCATTTCTCCTATATTTGGGAATATTAGAGTTTATTTGTGTCAGATACATTCGATATACTTGAATTGAAGCCAATCGTGATCGAATGTCACTTTGTGTTGATTGCATATTCTCGAAATCTAATGACATCAATTGAAGTCGAATCACATCATTTCTCATATATCTGAAAATATTAGAGTTTATTTGTATCAGATACATTCGATATACATGAATTGAAGCCAATTGTTATCAATTGTCACTTTGTGTTGATTGCATGTTCCCGAAATCTACTGACATCAATTGGAGTCGAATCACATCATTTCACATATATTTGGGAATATCAGAGTTTATTTGTGTCAGATACATTCGATATAGATGAATTCAAGCCAACTGTGATCGATTGTCATTTTGTGTTAATTGTATATTCTCGAAATCTATTGACGTCAATTCAAGTCGAATCACATCATTCCTCATATATTTGGAAATTTTAGAGTTTATTTGTGTCAGATACATTCGATATAGATGGATTCAAGCCAATTGTGATCGATTGTCATTTTGTGTTAATTGTATATTCTCGTAATCTATTGACGTCAATTCAAGTCGAATCACATCCTTCCCCATATATTTGGAATAATTAGAGTTTATTTGTATCAGATACATTCGATATACATGAATTGAAGCCAATTGTGATCGATTGTCACTTTGTGTTAATTGTATATTCTCGAAATCTATTGACATCGATTGAAGTCGATCACATCATATCTCATATATTTGGAAGTATCAGAGTTTATTTGTATCAGAAACATTCGATATACATGAATTGAAGCCAATTGTGATAGATTGTCACTATGTGTTGATTGCATATTCTCGAAATCTATTGACATCAATTGGAGTCGAATCACATCATTTCTCATATATTTTGGAATATTAGAGTTTATTTGTATCAGATACATTCGATATACATGAATTGAAGCCAATTGTGATCGATTGTCACTATGTGTTGATTGCATATTCTCGAAATCTATTGACATCAATTGGAGTCGAATCACATCATTTCTCATATATTTGGAAATATTAGAGATTATTTGTATCAGATACATTCGATATACATGAATTCAAGCCATTTGCGATCGATTGTCACTTTGTGTTGATTGCATATTTTCGAAATCTATTGACATTGATTGGAGTCGAATCACATCATTTCTCATATATTTGGGAATATTAGAGTTTATTTGTGTCAGATACATTCGATATACTTGAATTGAAGCCAATCGTGATCGATTGTCACTTTGTGTTGATTGCATATTCTCGAAATCTAATGACATCAATTGAAGTCGAATCACATCATTTCTCATATATCTGAAAATATTAGAGTTTATTTGTATCAGATACATTCGATATACATGAATTGAAGCCAATTGTTATCAATTGTCACTTTGTGTTGATTGCATGTTCCCGAAATCTACTGACATCAATTGGAGTCGAATCACATCATTTCACATATATTTGGGAATATCAGAGTTTATTTGTGTCAGATACATTCGATATAGATGAATTGAATCCAATTGTGATCGATTGTCACTTTGTGTTGATTGCATATTTTCGAAATCTATTGACATTGATTGGAGTCGAATCACATCATTTCTCATATATTTGGGAATATTAGAGTTTATTTGTGTCAGATACATTCGATATACTTGAATTGAAGCCAATCGTGATCGATTGTCACTTTGTGTTGATTGCATATTCTCGAAATCTAATGACATCAATTGAAGTCGAATCACATCATTTCTCATATATCTGAAAATATTAGAGTTTATTTGTATCAGATACATTCGATATACATGAATTGAAGCCAATTGTTATCAATTGTCACTTTGTGTTGATTGCATGTTCCCGAAATCTACTGACATCAATTGGAGTCGAATCACATCATTTCACATATATTTGGGAATATCAGAGTTTATTCGTGTCAGATACATTCGATATAGATGAATTCAAGCCAACTGTGATCGATTGTCATTTTGTGTTAATTGTATATTCTCGAAATCTATTGACGTCAATTCAAGTCGAATCACATCATTCCTCATATATTTGGAAATTTTAGAGTTTATTTGTGTCAGATACATTCGATATACATGAATTGAAACCAATTGTGATCGATTGTCACTATGTGTTGATTGCATATTCTCGAAATCTATTGACATCAATTGGAGTCGAATCACATCATTTCTCATATATTTGGAAATATTAGAGATTATTTGTATCAGATACATTCGATATACATGAATTGAAGCCAATTGTTATCAATTGTCACTTTGTGTTGATTGCATGTTCCCGAAATCTATTGACGTCAATTGAAGTCGAATCACATCATTTCTCATATATTTGGAAATATTAGAGATTATTTGTGTCAGATACATTCGATATAGATGAATTCAAGCCAATTGTGATCGATTGTCACTTTGTGTTAATTGTATATTCTCGAAATCTATTGACATCAATTGAAGTCAAATCACATCATATCTCATATATTTGGAAGTATCAGTGTTTATTTGTATCAGATACATTCGATATACATGAATTGAAGCAAATTGTGATCGATTGTCACTATGTGTTGATTGCATATTCTCGAAATCTATTGACATCAATTGGAGTCGAATCACATCATTTCTCATATATTTGGAAATATTAGAGTTTATTTGTATCAGATACATTCGATATACATGAATTTAAGCCAATTGTGATCGATTGTCACATTGTGTTGATTGCAAATTTTCCGAATCTATTGACATCAATTGAAATCGAATTACATCATTTCTCATATATTGGGAATTATTAGAGTTGATTTGTGTCAGATACATTCGATAAAGATGAATTCAAGCCAATTGAGATCGATTGTCATTTTGTGTTGATTGCATATTCTCGAAATCTATTGACATCAATTGGAGTCGAATCACATCATTTCTCATATATTTGGTAATATTAGAGTTTATTTGTGTCAGATACATTCGATATAGATGAATTCAAGCCATTTGCGATCGATTGTCACTTTGTGTTGATTGCATATTTTCGAAATCTATTGACATTGATTGGAGTCGAATCACATCATTTCTCATATATTTGGGAATATTAGAGTTTATTTGTGTCAGATACATTCGATATACTTGAATTGAAGCCAATCGTGATCGATTGTCACTTTGTGTTGATTGCATATTCTCGAAATCTAATGACATCAATTGAAGTCGAATCACATCATTTCTCATATATCTGAAAATATTAGAGTTTATTCGTATCAGATACATTCGATATACATGAATTGAAGCCAATTGTTATCAATTGTCACTTTGTGTTGATTGCATGTTCCCGAAATCTACTGACATCAATTGGAGTCGAATCACATCATTTCACATATATTTGGGAATATCAGAGTTTATTTGTGTCAGATACATTCGATATAGATGAATTGAATCCAATTGTGATCGATTGTCACTTTGTGTTGATTGCATATTTTCGAAATCTATTGACATTGATTGGAGTCGAATCACATCATTTCTCATATATTTGGGAATATTAGAGTTTATTTGTGTCAGATACATTCGATATACTTGAATTGAAGCCAATCGTGATCGATTGTCACTTTGTGTTGATTGCATATTCTCGAAATCTAATGACATCAATTGAAGTCGAATCACATCATTTCTCATATATCTGAAAATATTAGAGTTTATTTGTATCAGATACATTCGATATACATGAATTGAAGCCAATTGTTATCAATTGTCACTTTGTGTTGATTGCATGTTCCCGAAATCTACTGACATCAATTGGAGTCGAATCACATCATTTCACATATATTTGGGAATATCAAAGTTTATTTGTGTCAGATACATTCGATATAGATGAATTCAAGCCAACTGTGATCGATTGTCATTTTGTGTTAATTGTATATTCTCGAAATCTATCGACGTCAATTCAAGTCGAATCACATCATTCCTCATATATTTGGAAATTTTAGAGTTTATTTGTGTCAGATACATTCGATATACATGAATTGAAACCAATTGTGATCGATTGTCACTATGTGTTGATTGCATATTCTCGAAATCTATTGACATCAATTGGAGTCGAATCACATCATTTCTCATATATTTGGAAATATTAGAGATTATTTGTATCAGATACATTCGATATACATGAATTGAAGCCAATTGTTATCAATTGTCACTTTGTGTTGATTGCATGTTCCCGAAATCTATTGACGTCAATTGAAGTCGAATCACATCATTTCTCATATATTTGGAAATATTAGAGATTATTTGTGTCAGATACATTCGATATAGATGAATTCAAGCCAATTGTGATCGATTGTCACTTTGTGTTAATTGTATATTCTCGAAATCTATTGACATCAATTGAAGTCAAATCACATCATATCTCATATATTTGGAAGTATCAGTGTTTATTTGTATCAGATACATTCGATATACATGAATTGAAGCAAATTGTGATCGATTGTCACTATGTGTTGATTGCATATTCTCGAAATCTATTGACATCAATTGGAGTCGAATCACATCATTTCTCATATATTTGGAAATATTAGAGTTTATTTGTATCAGATACATTCGATATACATGAATTTAAGCCAATTGTGATCGATTGTCACATTGTGTTGATTGCAAATTTTCCGAATCTATTGACATCAATTGAAATCGAATTACATCATTTCTCATATATTGGGAATTATTAGAGTTGATTTGTGTCAGATACATTCGATAAAGATGAATTCAAGCCAATTGAGATCGATTGTCATTTTGTGTTGATTGCATATTCTCGAAATCTATTGACATCAATTGGAGTCGAATCACATCATTTCTCATATATTTGGTAATATTAGAGTTTATTTGTGTCAGATACATTCGATATAGATGAATTCAAGCCATTTGCGATCGATTGTCACTTTGTGTTGATTGCATATTTTCGAAATCTATTGACATTGATTGGAGTCGAATCACATCATTTCTCATATATTTGGGAATATTAGAGTTTATTTGTATCAGATACATTCGATATAGATGAATTGAATCCAATTGTGATCGATTGTCACTTTGTGATGATTGCATATTTTCGAAATCTATTGACATTGATTGGAGTCGAATCACATCATTTCTCCTATATTTGGGAATATTAGAGTTTATTTGTGTCAGATACATTCGATATACTTGAATTGAAGCCAATCGTGATCGATTGTCACTTTGTGTTGATTGCATATTCTCGAAATCTAATGACATCAATTGAAGTCGAATCACATCATTTCTCATATATCTGAAAATATTAGAGTTTATTTGTATCAGATACATTCGATATACATGAATTGAAGCCAATTGTTATCAATTGTCACTTTGTGTTGATTGCATGTTCCCGAAATCTACTGACATCAATTGGAGTCGAATCACATCATTTCACATATATTTGGGAATATCAGAGTTTATTTGTGTCAGATACATTCGATATAGATGAATTCAAGCCAACTGTGATCGATTGTCATTTTGTGTTAATTGTATATTCTCGAAATCTATTGACGTCAATTCAAGTCGAATCACATCATTCCTCATATATTTGGAAATTTTAGAGTTTATTTGTGTCAGATACATTCGATATAGATGGATTCAAGCCAATTGTGATCGATTGTCATTTTGTGTTAATTGTATATTCTCGTAATCTATTGACGTCAATTCAAGTCGAATCACATCCTTCCCCATATATTTGGAATAATTAGAGTTTATTTGTATCAGATACATCCGATATACATGAATTGAAGCCAATTGTGATCGATTGTCACTTTGTGTTAATTGTATATTCTCGAAATCTATTGACATCGATTGAAGTCGATCACATCATATCTCATATATTTGGAAGTATCAGAGTTTATTTGTATCAGAAACATTCGATATACATGAATTGAAGCCAATTGTGATCGATTGTCACTATGTGTTGATTGCATATTCTCGAAATCTATTGACATCAATTGGAGTCGAATCACATCATTTCTCATATATTTTGGAATATTAGAGTTTATTTGTATCAGATACATTCGATATACATGAATTGAAGCCAATTGTGATCGATTGTCACATTGTGTTGATTGCATATTTTCCGAATCTATTGACATCAATTGAAATCGAATTACATCATTTCTCATATATTGGGAATTATTAGAGTTGATTTGTGTCAGATACATTCGATAAAGATGAATTCAAGCCAATTGAGATCGCTTGTCAATTTGTGTTGATTGCATATTTCCGAAATCTATTGACATTGATTGGAGTCGAATCACATCATTTCTCATATATTTGGATGTATTCGAGTTCATTAGTGTCAGATACATTCGATATACATGAATTGAAGCCAATTGTGATCGATTGTCACTTTGTGTTGATTGCATATTTTGGAAGTCTATTTAAATCGATTGAAGTCCATTCACATAATTTCGCATTTATTAGGATGTATTAGAGTATGTTTGGGTCGATTGTCACTTTGTGATGATTGCATATTTCCGAAATCTATCGACATCCATTGAAGTCGAATCACATCAATTCTCATATATTTGGAATTATTAGAGTTAATGTGTGTCAGATACATTCGATATACTTGAATTGAAGCCAATTGTGATCGATTTTCACTTTGTGTTGGTTTCATATTCTCGAAATCTATTAACATCAATTGAAGTCGAACCACATCATTCCTCATATATAAGGAATTATTAGAGTTTATTTGTGTCAGATACATTCGATATACTTGAATTGAAGACAATCGTGATCGATTGTCACTTTGTGTTGATTGCATATTCCCGAAATCTATTGACGTCAATTGAAGTCGAATCACATCATTTCTCATAAATTTGGAAATATTAGAGATTATTTGTGTCAGATACATCCGATATAGATGAATTCAAGCCAATTGAGATCGATTGTCACTTTGTATTGATTGCATATTTCCGAAATCTATTGCCATTGATTGGAGTCGAATCACATCATTTCTCATATATTTGGATGTGTTCGAGTTCATTTGTGTCAGATTCATTCGATATACATGAATTGGAGCCATTTGCGATCGATTGTCACTTTGTGTTGATTGCATATTTTCGAAATCCATCGACATCAATTGAAGTCGAATCACATCATTCCTCATATATTTGGAATTATTAGAGTTTATTTATATCAGATACATCCGATATACATGAATTCAAGCCAATCGAGATCGATTGTCACTTTTTGTTGATTGTATATCCTCGAAATCTATTGACATCGATTGAAGTCGAATCACATCATATCTCATATATTTGGAAGTATCAGAGTTTATTTGTAGCAGAAACATTCGATATACATGAATTGAAGCCAATTGTGATCGATTGTCACTATGTGTTGATTGCATATTCTCGAAATCTATTGACATCAATTGGAGTCGAATCACATCATTTCTCATATATTTGGAAATATTAGAGTTTATTTGTGTCAGATACATTCGATATAGATGAATTGAAGCCAATTGAGATCGATTGTCACTTTGTGTTGATTGCATATTTCCGAAATCTATTGACATTGATTGGAGTCGAATCACATCATTTCTCATATATTTGGATGTATTCGAGTTTATTTGTGACAGATTCATTCGATATACATGAATTGAAGCCATTTGCGATCGATTGTCACTTTGTGTTGATTGCATATTTTCGAAATCCATCGACATCAATTGAAGTTGAATCACATCATTCCTCATATATTTGGAATTATTAGAGTTTATTTGTGTCAGATACATTCGATATAGAGGAATTGAAGCCAATTGAGATCGATTGTCATTTTGTGTTAATTGTATATTCTCGAAATCTACTGACATCAATTGGAGTCGAATCACATCCTTTTTCATATATTTGGAAATATCAGAGTTTATTTGTGTCAGATACATTCGATATAGATGAATTCAAGCCATTTGCGATCGATTGTCACTTTGTGTTGATTGCATATTTTCGAAATCTATTGACATTGATTGGAGTCGAATCACATCATTTCTCATATATTTGGGAATATTAGAGTTTATTTGTATCAGATACATTCGATATACATGAATTGAATCCAATTGTGATCGATTGTCACTTTGTGTTGATTGCATATTTTCGAAATCTATTGACATTGATTGGAGTCAAATCACATCATTTCTCATATATTTGGGAATATTAGAGTTTATTTGTGTCAGATACATTCGATATACTTGAATTGAAGCCAATCGTGATCGATTGTCACTTTGTGTTGATTGCATATTCTCGAAATCTAATGACATTGATTGAAGTCGAATCACATCATTTCTCATATATCTGAAAATATTAGAGTTTATTTGTATCAGATACATTCGATATACATGAATTGAAGCCAATTGTTATCAATTGTCACTTTGTGTTGATTGCATGTTCCCGAAATCTACTGACATCAATTGGAGCCGAATCACATCATTTCACATATATTTGGGAATATCAGAGTTTATTTGTGTCAGATACATTCGATAAAGATGAATTCAAGCCAACTGTGATCGATTGTCACTTTGTGTTGATTGCATATTTTCGAAATCTATTGACATTGATTGGAGTCGAATCACATCATTTCTCATATATTTGGAATAATTAGAGTTTATTTGTATCAGATACATTCGATATACATGAATTGAATCCAATTGTGATCGATTGTCACTTTGTGTTGATTGCATATTTTCGAAATCTATTGACATTGATTGAAGTCGAATCACATCATTTCTCATATATCTGAAAATATTAGAGTTTATTTGTATCAGATACATTCGATATACATGAATTGAAGCCAATTGTTATCAATTGTCACTTTGTGTTGATTGCATGTTCCCGAAATCTACTGACATCAATTGGAGTCGAATCACATCATTTCACATATATTTGGGAATATCAGAGTTTATTTTTGTCAGATACATTCGATATAGATGAATTCAAGCCAACTGTGATCGATTGTCATTTTGTGTTAATTGTATATTCTCGAAATCTATTGACGTTAATTCAAGTCGAATCACATCCTTCCTCATATATTTGGAATAATTAGAGTTTATTTGTATCAGATACATTCGATATACATGAATTGAAGCCAATTGTGATCGATTGTCATTTTGTGTTAATTGTATATTCTCGTAATCTATTGACGTCAATTCAAGTCGAATCACATCCTTCCTCATATATTTGGAATAATTAGAGTTTATTTGTATCAGATACATTCGATATAGATGAATTCAAGCCAATTGTGATCGATTGTCATTTTGTGTTAATTGTATATTCTCGTAATCTATTGACGTCAATTCAAGTCGAATCACATCCTTCCTCATATATTTGGAATAATTAGAGTTTATTTGTATCAGATACATTCGATATACATGAATTGAAGCCAATTGTGATCGATTGTCACTTTGTGTTAATTGTATATTCTCGAAATCTATTGACATCGATTGAAGTCGATCACATCATATCTCATATATTCGGAAGTATCAGAGTTTATTTGTATCAGAAACATTCGATATACATGAATTGAAGCCAATTGTGATCGATTGTCACTATGTGTTGATTGCATATTCTCGAAATCTATTGACATCAATTGGAGTCGAATCACATCATTTCTCATATATTTTGGAATATTAGAGTTTATTTGTATCAGATACATTCGATATACATGAATTGAAGCCAATTGTGATCGATTGTCACTATGTGTTGATTGCATATTCTCGAAATCTATTGACATCAATTGGAGTCGAATCACATCATTTCTCATATATTTGGAAATATTAGAGTTTATTTGTATCAGATACATTCGATATACATGGATTGAAGCCAATTGTGATCGATTGTCACATTGTGTTGATTGCATATTTTCCGAATCTATTGACATCAATTGAAATCGAATTACATCATTTCTCATATATTGGAAATTATTAGAGTTGATTTGTGTCAGATACATTCGATAAAGATGAATTCAAGCCAATTGAGATCGCTTGTCAATTTGTGTTGATTGCATATTTCCGAAATCTATTGACATTGATTGGAGTCGAATCACATCATTTCTCATATATTTGGATGTATTCGAGTTCATTAGTGTCAGATTCATTCGATATACATGAATTGAAGCCATTTGCGATCGATTGTCACTTTGTGTTGATTGCATATTTTCGAAATCTATTGACATTGATTGGAGTCGAATCACATCAATTCTCATATATTTGGAATTATTAGAGTTAATGTGTGTCAGATACATTCGATATACTTGAATTGAAGCCAATTGTGATCGATTTTCACTTTGTGTTGGTTTCATATTCTCGAAATCTATTAACATCAATTGAAGTCGAATCACATCATTCCTCATATATAAGGAATTATTAGAGTTTATTAGTGTCAGATACATTCGATATACTTGAATTGAAGACAATCGTGATCGATTGTCACTTTGTGTTGATTGCATATTCTCGAAATCTAATGACATCAATTTAAGTCGAATCACATCATTTCTCATATATCTGAAAATATTAGAGTTGATTTGTGTCAGATACATTCGATAAAGATGAATTCAAGCCAATTGAGATCGCTTGTCAATTTGTGTTGATTGCATATTTCCGAAATCTATTGACATTGATTGGAGTCGAATCACATCATTTCTCATATATTTGGATGTGTTCGAGTTCATTTGTGTCAGATTCATTCGATATACATGAATTGGAGCCATTTGCGATCGATTGTCACTTTGTGTTGATTGCATATTTTCGAAATCCATCGACATCAATTGAAGTCGAATCACATCATTCCTCATATATTTGGAATTATTAGAGTTTATTTATATCAGATACATCCGATATACATGAATTCAAGCCAATTGAGATCGATTGTCACTTTTTGTTGATTGTATATCCTCGAAATCTATTGACATCGATTGAAGTCGAATCACATCATATCTCATATATTTGGAAGTATCAGAGTTTATTTGTATCAGAAACATTCGATATACATGAATTGAAGCCAATTGTGATCGATTGTCACTATGTGTTGATTGCATATTCTCGAAATCTATTGACATCAATTGGAGTCGAATCACATCATTTCTCATATATTTGGAATTATACGAGTTTATTTGTGTCAGATACATTCGATATAGATGAATTGAAGCCAATTGAGATCGATTGTCACTTTGTGTTGATTGCATATTTCCGAAATCTATTGACATTGATTGGAGTCGAATCACATCATTTCTCATATATTTGGATGTATTCGAGTTTATTTGTGACAGATTCATTCGATATACATGAATTGAAGCCATTTGCGATCGATTGTCACTTTGTGTTGATTGCATATTTTCGAAATCCATCGACACCAATTGAAGTTGAATCACATCATTCCTCATATATTTGGAATTATTAGAGTTTATTTGTGTCAGATACATTCGATATAGATGAATTGAAGCCAATTGAGATCGATTGTCACTTTGTGTTGATTGCATATTTCCGAAATCTATTGACATTGATTGGAGTCGAATCACATCATTTCTCATATATTTGGATGTATTCGAGTTCATTTGTGACAGATTCATTCTATATACATGAATTGAAGCCAATTGAGATCGATTGTCACTTTTTGTTGATTGTATATCCTCGAAATCTATTGACATCGATTGAAGTCGAATCACATCATATCTCATATATTTGGAAGTATCAGAGTTTATTTGTGTCGGATTCATTCGATATACATGAATTGAAGCCATTTGCGATCGATTGTCACTTTGTGTTGATTGCATATTTTCGAAATCCATTGACATCAATTGAAGTCGAATCACATCATTTCTCATATATTTGGGAGTATTAGAGTTTATTTGTGTCAGATACATTCGATATACATGAATTGTAGCCAATTGTGATCGATTGTCACTTTGTGTTGATTGCATATTTCCGAAATCTATTGACATTGATTGGAGTCTAATCACATCATTTCTCATATATTTGGATGTATTCGAGTTCATTTGTGTCAGATTCATTCGATATACATGAATTGAAGCCATTTGCGATCGATTGTCACTTTGTGTTGATTGCATATTTCCGAAATCTATTGACATTGATTGGAGTCGAATCACATCATTTCTCATATATTTGGATGTATTCGAGTTCATTTGTGTCAGATTCATTCGATATACATGAATTGAAGCCATTTGCGATCGATTGTCACTTTGTGTTGATTGCATATTTCCGAAATCCATTGACATCAATTGAAGTCAAATCACATCATATCTCATATATTTGGAAGTATCAGTGTTTATTTGTATCAGATACATTCGATATACATGAATTGAAGCCAATTGTGATCGATTGTCACTATGTGTTGATTACGTTTTCTCGAAATCTATTGACATCAATTGGAGTCGAATCACATCATTTCTCATATATTTGGAAATATTAGAGTTTATTTGTATCAGATACATTCGATATACATGAATTGAAGCCAATTGTGATCGATTGTCACATTGTGTTGATTGCATATTTTCCAAATCTATTGACATCAATTGAATTCGACCTACATCATTTCTCATATATTTGGAATTATTAGAGTTGATTTGTGTCAAATACATTCGATATAGATGAATTCAAGCCAAATGAGTTCGATTGTCACTTTGTGTTGATTGCATATTTTCGAAATCTATTGACATTGATTGGAGTCGAATCACATCATTTCTCATATATTTGGAAATATTAGAGTTTATTTGTATCAGATACATTCGATATACATGAATTGACGCCATTTGCGATCGATGGTCACTTTGTGATGATAGCATATTTTGGAAGTCTATTGAAATCGATTGAAGTCCATTCACATTATTTCGCATTTATTAGGATGTTTTAGAGTATAATTGGGTCGATCGTCACTTTCTGTTGATTCCATATTTTCGAAATCTATTGACATCAATTGAAGTCGAATTACATCATTTCTCGTATATTTGGATGTATTCGAGTTCATTTGTGTCAGATTCATTCGATATACATGAATTGAAGCCATTTGCAATCGATTGTCACATTGTGTTGATTGCATATTCTCGAAATCTACTGACATCAATTGGAGTCGAATCACATCATTTCTCATATATTTGGAATTATTAGAGTTTATTTATATCAGAGACATCCGATATACATGAATTCAAGCCAATTGTGATCGATTGTCACTTTGTGTTAATTGTATATCCTCGAAATCTATTGACATGGATTGAAGTCGATCACATCATATCTCATATATTTGGAAGTATCAGAGTTTATTTGTATCAAAAACATTCGATATACATGAATTGAAGCCAATTGTGATCGATTGTCACTATGTGTTGATTGCATATTCTCGAAATCTATTTACATCAATTGGAGTCGAATCACATCATTTCTCATATATTTTGGAATATTGGAGTTTATTTGTGTCAGATACATTCGATATACATGAATTCAAGCCAATTGTGATCGATTGTCACTTTGTGTTAATTGTATATTCTCGAAATCTATTGACATCGATTGAAGTCGAATCACATCATATCTCATATATTTGGAAGTATCAGTGTTTATTTGTATCAGATACATTCGATATACATGAATTGAAGCCAATTGTGATCGATTGTCACTATATGTTGATTGCATATTCTCGAAATCTATTGACATCAATTGGAGTCGAATCACATCATTTCTCATATATTTGGATGTATTCGAGTTGATTTGTGTCAGATTCATTCAATATACATGAATTGAAGCCATTTGCGATCGATTGTCACTTTGTGTTGATTGCATGTTTCCGAAATCTATTGACATTGATTGGAGTCGAATCACATCATTTCTCATATATTTGGAAATATTAGAGTTTATTTGTATCAGATACATTCGATATACATGAATTGAAGCCAATTGTGATTGATTGTCACATTGTGTTTATTGCATATTTTCCAAATCTATTGACACCAATTGAAATCGAATTACATCATTTCTCATATATTTGGAATTATTAGAGTTGATTTGTGTCAGATACATTCGATATAGATGAATTTAAGTCATTTGCGATCGATTGTCACTTTGTGTTGATTGCATATTTTCGAAATCTATTGACATTGATTGGAGTCGAATCACATCATTTCTCATATATTCGGAAATATTAGAGTTTATTTGTATAAGATACATTCGATATACATGAATTGACGCCATTTGCGATCGATGGTCACTTTGTGATGATAGCATATTTTGGAAGTCTATTGAAATCGATTGAAGTCCATTCACATAATTTCGCATTTATTAGGATGTATTAGAGTATATTTGGGTCGATTGTCACTTTGTGTTGATTCCATATTTTCGAAATCTATTGACATCAATTGAAGTCGAATTACATCATTTCTCGTATATTTGGATTTATCGAGTTCATTTGTGTCAGATTCATTCGATATACATGAATTGAAGCCATTTGCAATCGATTGTCACATTGTGTTGATTGCATATTCTCGAAATCTACTGACATCAATTGGAGTCGAATCACATCATTTCTCATATATTTGGATGTATTCGAGTTCATTTGTGTCAGATTCATTCGATATACATGAATTGAAGCCATTTGCGATCGATTGTCACTTTGTGTTGATTGCATATTTCCGAAATCTATTGACATTGATTGGAGTCGAATCACATCATTTCTCATATATTTGGAATTATTAGAGTTGATTTGTGTCAGATACATTCGATATAGATGAATTCAAGCCAATTGAGATCGATTGTCACTTTGTATTGATTGCATATTTCCGAAATCTATTGACATTGATTGGAGTCGAATCACATAATTTCTTATATATTTGGATGTATTCGAGTTCATTTGTGTCAGATTCATTCGATATACATGAATTGAAGTCATTTGCGATCGATTGTCACTTTGTGTTGATTGCATATTTTCGAAATCTATTGACATCAATTGAAATCGAATTACATCATTTCTCATATATTTGGAATTATTAGAGTTGATTTGTGTCAAATACATTCGATATAGATGAATTCAAGCCAAATGAGATCGATTGTCACTTTGTGTTGATTGCATATTTTCGAAATTGATTGGAGTCGAATCACATCAATTCTCATATATTTGGAAATATTAGAGTTTATTTGTATCAGATACATTCGATATACATGAATTGACGCCATTTGCGATCGATGGTCACTTTGTGATGATTGCATATTTTTGAAGTCTATTGAAATCGATTGAAGTCCATCCACATAATTTCGCATTTATTAGGATGTATTAGAGAATATTTGGGTCGATTGTCACTTTGTGTTGATTCCATATTTTCGAAATCTATTGACATCAATTGAAGTCGAATTACATCATTTCTCGTATATTTGGATGTATTCGAGCTCATTTGTGTCAGATTCATTCGATATACATGAATTGAAGCCATTTGCAATCGATTGTCACATTGTGTTGATTGCATATTCTCGAAATCTACTGACATCAATTGGAGTCGAATCACATCCTTTCTCATATAAACTCTAATAATTGCAAATATATATAGATTTCGGAAATATGCAATCTACACAAAGTGATAATCGATCTCAATTGGCTTGAATTCATCTATATCGAATGTATCTGACACAAATAAACTCTAATAATTTCTCATATATGAGGAATGATGTGATTCGACTTCAATTGATGTCAATAGATTTCGAGAATATGCAATCAACACAAAGTGACAATCGATCACAATTGGCTTCAATTCATGTATATCGAATGTATCTGACACAAATAAACTCTAATTATTGCAAATATATGAGAAATGATGTAATTCGACTTCAATTGATGTCAATAGATTTGGATAATATGCAATCAACACAAAGTGACAATCGATCACAATTGGCTTCAATTCATGTATATCGAATATATCTGACACAAATAAACTCTGATACTTCCAAATATATGAGATATGATGTGATTCGATTTCAATTGATGTCAATAGATTCCGAGGATATGCAATCAACACAAAGTGACAATCGATCTCAATTGGCTTGAATTCATCTATATCGAATGTATCTGACACAAATAAACTCTAATAATTCCAGATATATGTGAAATGATGTGAGTCGACTTCAATTGATGTCAATAGATTTCGAGAATATGCAATCAACACAAACTGACAATCGACCCAAATATGCTCTTATACATCCTAATAAATGCGAAATTATGTGAACACAAATAATATTTCCAACTATATATATACTATATACTATATATTTCAATAGATTTCGAAAATATGCAATCAACACAAAGTGACAATCGATCGCAAATGGCTTCAATTCATGTTTATCGAATGAATCTGACACAAATGAACTCGAATACATCCAAATATATGAGAAATCATGTGATTCGACTCCAATCAATGTCAATAGATTTCGGAAATATGCAATCAACACAAAGTGATAATCGATCTCAATTGGCTTGAATTCATCTATATCGAATGTATCTGACACAAATAAACTCTGATAATTCCAAATATATGAGAAATAATGTAATTCGACTTCAATTGATGTCAATAGATTGGAAAATATGCAATCAACACAAAGCGACAATCGATAACAATTGGCTTCAATTCATGTATATCGAATGTATCTGACACAAATCAACTCTAATAATTCCAAATATATGAGAAATGATGTGATTCGACTTGAATTGACTTCAATAGATTTCGAGAATATACAATTAACACAAAATGACAATCGATCTCAATTGGCTCGAATTCATGTATATCGAATGTATCTGACACA
The DNA here is from genome assembly GCF_026250575.1 of Diorhabda carinulata. NCBI lineage: Eukaryota > Metazoa > Arthropoda > Insecta > Coleoptera > Chrysomelidae > Diorhabda > Diorhabda carinulata. Next base: position 3,393,380 of record NC_079473.1, on the reverse strand, counting down.
AATAAACTCTAATATTTCCAAATATATGAGAAATGATGTGATTCGACTTGAATTGACTTCAATAGATTTCGAGAATATACAATTAACACAAAATGACAATCGATCACAATTGGCTTCAATTCATGTATATCGAATGTATCTGATACAAATAAACTCTAATATTACCAAATATATAAGAAATGATGTGATTCAACTCCAATTGATGTCAATAGATTTCGAGAATATGCAATCAACACAAAGTGACAATCGATCACATTTGGCTTCAATTCATGTATATCGAATGTATCTGACACAAATTAACTCTAATAATTCCAGATATATGAGAAATGATGTGATTCGACTTGAATTGACTTCAATAGATTTCGAGAATATACAATTAACACAAAATGACAATCGATCTCAATTGGCTTGAATTCATGTATATCGAATGTATCTGACACAAATAAACTCTAATATTTCCAAATATATGAGAAATGATGTGATTCGACTTCAATTGATGTCAATAGATTTCGAAAATATGCAATCAACACAAAGTGACAATCGATCGCAAATGGCTTCAATTCATGTATATCGAATGTATCTGATACAAATAAACTCTAATATTTCCAAATGTATGAGAAATGATGTGATTCGACTCCAATTGGTGTCAATAGATTTCGAGAATATGCAATCAACACAAAGTAACAATCGATCTCAATTGGCTTGAATTCATCTATATCTAATGTATCTGACACAAATTAACTCTAATAATTCCAGATATATGAGAAATGATGTGATTCGACTTGAATTGACTTCAGTAGATTTCGAGAATATACAATTAACAAAAAATGACAATCGATCTCAATTGGCTCGAATTCATGTATATCGAATGTATCTGACACAAATAAACTTAAATATTTCCAAATATATGAGAAATGATGTGATTCGACTTCAATTGATGTCAATAGATTTCGAAAATATGCAATCAACACAAAGTGACAATCGATCGCAAATGGCTTCAATTCATGTATATCGAATGAATATGACACAAATGAACTCGAATACATCCAAATATATGAGAAATGATGTGATTCGACTCCAATCAATGTCAATAGATTTCGGAAAAATGCAATCAACACAAAGTGATAATCGATCTCAATTGGCTTGAATTCATTTATTCAGAATGTATCTGACACAAATAAACTCCAATAATTGCAAATATATGAGAAATGATGTAATTCGACTTCAATTGATGTCAATAGATTTGGATAATATGCAATCAACACAAAGTGACAATCGATCACAATTGGCTTCAATTCATGTATATCGAATGTATCTGATACAAATAAACTCTTATATTACCAAATATATGAGAAATGATGTGAATCGACTCCAATGGATGTCAATAGATTTCGAGAATATGCAATCAACACAAAGTGACAATCGATCACAATTGGCTTCAATTCATGTATATCGAATGTATCTGACACAAATAAACTCTAATAATTTCTTATATAGGAGGAATGATGTGATCCGACTTCAATTGATGTCAATAGATTTCGAGAATTTGCAATCAACACAAAGTGACAATCGATCGCAAATGGCTTCAATTCATGTATATCGAATGAATCTGACACAAATGAACTCGAATACATCCAAATATATGGTAAATGATGTGATTCGACTCCAATCAATGTAAATAGATTTCGGAAATATGCAATCAACCCAAAGTGATAATCGATCTCAATTGGCTTGAATTCATTTATATCGAATGTATCCGACACAAATAAACTCTAATAATTGCAAATATATGAGAAATGATGTGATTCGACTTCGATTGATGTCAATAGATTTCGGGAACATGGAATCAACACAAAGTGACAATCGATAACAATTGGCTTCAATTCATGTATATCGAATGTATCTGATACAAATAAACTCTAATATTACCAAATATATGAGAAATGATGTGATTCGACTCCAATTGATGTCAATAGATTTCGAGAATATGCAATCAACACAAAGTGACAATCAATCACAATTGGCTTCAATTTATGTATATCGAATGTATCTGATACAAATAAATTCTAATATTTCCAAATATATGAGAAATGATATGATTCGACTCCAATTGATGTCAGTAGATTTCGAGAATATGCAATCAACTCAAAGTGACAATCGATGACAATTGGCTTCAATTCATGTATATCGAATGTATCTGACACAAATAAACTCTAATAATTTTTTATATATGAGGAATGATGTGATTCGACTTCAATTGATGTCAATAGATTTCGAGAATATGCAATCAACACAAAGTGACAATCGATCACAATTGGCTTCAATTCATGTATATCGAATGTATTTGACACAAATAAACTCTAATAATTCCAAATATATGAGAAATGATGTGATTAGACTTCGAATGATGTCAATAGATTTCAAAAATATGCAATCAACACAAAGTGACAATCGATCGCAAATGGCTTCAATTCATGTATATCAAATGAATCTGTCACAAATGAACTCGAATACATCCAAATATATGAGGCATGATGTGATTCGACTCCAATCAATGTCAATAGATTTCGGAAATATGCAATCAACACAAGGTGACAATCGATCACAATTGGTTTCAATTCATGTATATCGAATATATCTGTTACAAATAAACTCCAATATTTCCAAATATATGAGAAATGATGTGATTCGACTACAAATGATGTCAGTAGATTTCGAGAATATGCAATCAACACAAAGTGACAGTCGATCACAATTGGCTTCAATTCATGTATATAGAATGTATCTGACACAAATAAACTCTAATAATTCCTTATATATGAGAAATGATGTGATTCGACTCCAATTGATGTCAATAGATTTCGAGAATATGCAATCAACACAAAGTGACAATCGATCACAATTGGCTTCAATTCATGTATATCGAATGTATCTGACACAAATTAACTCTAATAATTCCAGATATATGAGAAATGATGTGATTCGAATTGAATTGACTTCAATAGATTTCGAGAATATACAATTAACACAAAATGACAATCGATCTCAATTGGCTCGAATTCATGTATATCGAATGTAGCCGACACAAATAAACTCTAATATTTCCGAATATATGTGAAATGATGTGATTCGACTTCAATTGATGTCAATAGATTTCGAAAATATGCAATCAACACAAAGTGACAATCGACCGCAAATGGCTTCAATTCATGTATATCGAATGAATCTGACACAAATGAACTCGAATACATCCAAATATATGAGGAATGATGTGATTCGACTCCAATCAATGTCAATAGATTTCGGAAATATGCAATCAACACAAAGTGATAATCGATCTCAATTGGCTTGAATTCATTTATTCCGAATGTATCTGACACAAATAAACTCTAATAATTACAAATATATGAGAAATGATGTAATTCGACTTCAATTGATGTCAATAGAGTTGGATAATATGCAATCAACACAAAGTGACAATCGATCACAATTGGCTTCAATTCATGTATATCGAATGTATCTGATACAAATAAACTCTAATATTACCAAATATATGAGAAATGATGTGATTAGACTCTAATTGATGTCAATAGATTTCGAGAATATGCAATCAACACAAAGTGACAATCGATCACAATTGGCTTCAATTCATGTATATCGAATGTATCTGATACAAATAATCTCTAATATTTCCAAATATATGAGGAATGATGTGATTCGACTCCAATTGATGTCAATAGATTTCGAGAACATGCAATCAACACAAAGTGACAATCGATCACAATTGGCTTCAATTCATGTATATCGAATGTATCTGACACAAATAAACTCTAATAATTTCTTATATAGGAGGAATGATGTGATTCGACTTCAATTGATGTCGATAGATTTCGAGAATATGCAATCAACACAAAGTGACAATCGATCGCAAATGGCTTCAATTCATGTATATCGTATGTATCTGACACAAATAAACTCTAATAATTCCAGATATATGTGAAATGATGTGAGTCGACTTCAATTGATGTCAATAGATTTCGAGAATATGCAATCAACACAAAGTGACAATCGATCACAATTGGCTTCAATTCATGTATATCGAATGTATCTGACACAAATTAACTATAATAATTCCTCATATATGTGGAAAGATGGGATTCGACTTCCATTGATGTCAATAGATTTCGAGAATATGCAATCAACACAAAGTGACAATCGATCACAATTGGCTTCAATTTATGTATATCGAATGTATCTGACACAAATAAACTCTTATAATTCCAAATATATGAGTATTGATGTGATTCGACTTCAATTGATGTCAATAGATTACGGAAATATGCAATCAACACAAAGTGACAATCGATCTCAATTGGCTTGAATTCATCTATATCGAATGTATCTGACACGAATAAACTCTAATAATTGCAAATATATGAGAAATGATGTAATTCGACTTCAATTGATGTCAATAGATTTGGAAAATATGCAATCAACACAAAGTGACAATCGATCACAATTGGCTTCAATTCATGTATATCGAATGTATCTGTTTCAAATAAACTCTAATATTACCAAATATATAAGAAATGATGTGATTCAACTCCAATTGATGTCAATAGATTTCGGAAAAATGCAATCAACACAAAGTGATAATCGATCTCAATTGGCTTGAATTCATTTATTCAGAATGTATCTGACACTCTAATAATTGCAAATATATGAGAAATGATGTAATTCGACTTCAATTGATGTCAATAGATTTGGATAATATGCAACACAAAGTGACAATCGATCACAATTGGCTTCAATTTATGTATATCGAATGTATCTGATACAAATAAATTCTAATATTTCCAAATATATGAGAAATGATGTGATTCGACTTGAATTGACTTCAATAGATTTCGAGAATATACAATTAACACAAAATGACAATCGATCTCAATTGGCTCGAATTCATGTATATCGAATGTATCTGACACAAATAAACTATAATATTTCCAAATATATGAGAAATGATGTGATTCGACTTCAACTGATGTCAATAGATTTCGAAAATATGCAATCAACACAAAGTGACAATCGATTGCAAATGGCTTCAATTCATGTATATCGAATGAATGTGACACATATGAACTGGAATACATCCAAATATATGAGAAATGATGTGATTCGACTCCAATCAATGTCAATAGATTTCGGAAAAATGCAATCAACACAAAGTGATAATCGATCTCAATTGGCTTGAATTCATTTATTCAGAATGTATCTGACACTAATAAACTCTAATAATTGCAAATATATGAGAAATGATGTAATTCGATTTCAATTGATGTCAATAGATTTGGAAAATATGCAATCAACACAAAGTGACAATCGATCACAATTGGCTTCAATTCATGTATATCGAATGTATCTGTTACAAATAAACTCTAATATTACCAAATATATAAGAAATGATGTGATTCAACTCCAATTGATGTCAATAGATTTCGAAAATATGCAATCAACACAAAGTGACAATCGATCACAATTGGCTTCAATTTATGTATATCGAATGTATCTGATACAAATAAATTCTAATATTTCCAAATATATGAGAAATGATGTGATTCGACTTGAATTGACTTCAATAGATTTCGAGAATATACAATTAACACAAAATGACAATCGATCTCAATTGGCTCGAATTCATGTATATCGAATGTATCTGACACAAATAAACTATAATATTTCCAAATATATGAGAAATGATGTGATTCAACTCCAATTGATGTCAATAGATTTCGAAAATATGCAATCAACACAAAGTGACAATCGATCACAATTGGCTTCAATTTATGTATATCGAATGTATCTGATACAAATAAATTCTAATATTTCCAAATATATGAGAAATGATGTGATTCGACTTGAATTGACTTCAATAGATTTCGAGAATATACAATTAACACAAAATGACAATCGATCTCAATTGGCTCGAATTCATGTATATCGAATGTATCTGACACAAATAAACTATAATATTTCCAAATATATGAGAAATGATGTGATTCGACTTCAACTGATGTCAATAGATTTCGAAAATATGCAATCAACACAAAGTGACAATCGATTGCAAATGGCTTCAATTCATGTATATCGAATGAATGTGACACATATGAACTGGAATACATCCAAATATATGAGAAATGATGTGATTCGACTCCAATCAATGTCAATAGATTTCGGAAAAATGCAATCAACACAAAGTGATAATCGATCTCAATTGGCTTGAATTCATTTATTCAGAATGTATCTGACACTAATAAACTCTAATAATTGCAAATATATGAGAAATGATGTAATTCGATTTCAATTGATGTCAATAGATTTGGATAATATGCAATCAACACAAAGTGACAATCGATCACAATTGGCTTCAATTCATGTATATCGAATGTATCTGATACAAATAAACTCTAATATTACCAAATATATGAGAAATGATGTGATTCGACTCCAATTGATGTCAATAGATTTCGAGAATATGCAATCAACACAAAGTGATAATCGATCTCAATTGGCTTGAATTCATTTATTCCGAACGTATCTGACACAAATAAACTCTAATAATTGCAAATATATGAGAAATGATGTAATTCGACTTCAAATGATGTCAATAGGGTTGGATAATATGCAATCAACACAAAGTGACAATCGATCACAATTGGCTACAATTCATGTATATCGAATGTATCTGATACAAATAAACTCTAATATTACCAAATATATGAGAAATGATGTGATTCGACTCCAATTGATGTCAATAGATTTCGGAAATATGCAATCAACACAAAGTGATAATCGATCTCAATTGGCTTGAATTCATTTATATCGAATGTATCTGACACAAATAAACTCTAATAATTGCAAAAATATGAGAAATGATGTGATTCGACTTCGACTGATGTCAATAGATTTCGGGAACATGCAATCAACACAAAGTGACAATCGATAAAAATTGGCTTCAATTCATGTATATCGAATGTATCTGATACAAATAAACTCTAATATTACCAAATATATTAGAAGTGATGTGATTCGACTCCAATTGATGCCAGTATATTTCGAGAATATGCAATCAACACAAAGTGACAATTGATGACAATTGGCTTCAATTCATGTATATCGAATGTATCTGACACAAATAAACTCTAATAATTTCTTATATATGAGGAATGATGTGATTCGACTTCAATTGATGTCAATAGATTTCGAGAATATGCAATCAACACAAAGTGACAATCGATCACAATTGGCTTCAATTCATGTATATCGAATGTATTTGACACAAATAAACTCAAATAATTCCAAATATATGAGAAATGATGTGATTCGACTTCGATTGATGTCAATAGATTTCGAGAATATGCAATCAACACAAAGTGACAATCGATCACAATTGGCTTCAATTCATGTATATCGAATGTATTTGACACAAATAAACTCAAATAATTCCAAATATATGAGAAATGATGTGATACGACTTCGATTGATGTCAATAGATTTCGAAAATATGCAATCAACACAAAGTGACAATCGATCGCAAATGGCTTCAATTCATGTATATCGAATGAATATGACACAAATGAACTCGAATACATCCAAATACATGAGAAATGATGTGATTCGACTCCAATCAATGTCAATAGATTTCGGAAATATGCAATCAACACAAAGTGATAATCGATCTCAATTGGCTTGAATTCATTTATTCCGAACGTATCTGACACAAATAAACTCTAATAATTGCAAATATATGAGAAATGATGTAATTCGACTTCAAATGATGTCAATAGGGTTGGATAATATGCAATCAACACAAAGTGACAATCGATCACAATTGGCTTCAATTCATGTATATCGAATGTATCTGATACAAATAAACTCTAATATTACCAAATATATGAGAAATGATGTGATTCGACTCCAATTGATGTCAATAGATTTCGAGAATATGCAATCAACACAAAGTGACAATGGATCACAATTGGCTTCAATTCATGTATATCGAATGTATCTGATACAAATAATCTCTAATATTTCCAAATATATGAGGAATGATGTGATTCGACTCCAATTGATGTCAATAGATTTCGAGAATATGCAATCAACACAAAGTGACAATCGATGACAATTGGCTTCAATTTATGTATATCGGATGTATCTGACACAAATAAACTCTAATAATTTCTTATATAGGAGGAAAGATGTAATTCGACTTCAATTGATGTCAATAGATTTCGAGAATATGCAATCAACAAAAAGTGACAATCGATCGCAAATGGCTTCAATTCATGTATATCGAATGAATCTGACACAAATGAACTCGAATACATCCAAAAATATGAGAAATGATGTGATTCGACTCCAATCAATGTCAATAGATTTCGGAAATATGCAATCAACACAAAGTGATAATCGATCTCAATTGGCTTGAATTCATTTATATCGAATGTATCTGACACAAATAAACTCTAATAATTGCAAATATATGGGAAATGATGTGATTCGACTTCGATTGATGTCAATAGATTTCGGGAACATGCAATCAACACAAAGTGACAATCGATAACAATTGGCTTCAATTCATGTATATCGAATGTATCTGATACAAATAAACTCTAATATTACCAAATATATGAGAAATGATGTGATTCGACTCCAATTGATGTCAATGGATTTCGAGAATATGCAATCAACACAAAGTGACAATCGATCACAATTGACTTCAATTTATGTATATCGAATGTATCTGATACAAATAAATTCTAATATTTCCAAATATATGAGAAATGATATGATTAGACTCTAATTGATGTCAATAGATTTCGAGAATATGCAATCAACAAAAAGTGACAATCGATCGCAAATGGCTTCAATTCATGTATATCGAATGAATCTGACACAAATGAACTCGAATACATCCAAAAATATGAGAAATGATGTGATTCGACTCCAATCAATGTCAATAGATTTCGGAAATATGCAATCAACACAAAGTGATAATCGATCTCAATTGGCTTGAATTCATTTATATCGAATGTATCTGACACAAATAAACTCTAATAATTCCAAATATATGGGAAATGATGTGATTCGACTTCAATTGATGTCAATAGATTTGGAAAATATGCAATCAACACAAAGTGACAATCGATCACAATTGGCTTCAATTCATGTATATCGAATGTATCTGTTACAAATAAACTCTAATATTACCAAATATATAAGAAATGATGTGATTCAACTCCAATTGATGTCAATAGATTTCGAGAATATGCAATCAAAACAAAGTGACAATCGTTCACAATTGGCTTCAATTTATGTATATCGAATGTATCTGATACAAATAAATTCTAATATTTCCAAATATATGAGAAATGATGTGATTCGACTCCAATCAATGTCAATAGATTTCGGAAAAATGCAATCAACACAAAGTGATAATCGATCTCAATTGGCTTGAATTCATTTATTCAGAATGTATCTGACACAAATAAACTCTAATAATTGCAAATATATGAGAAATGATGTAATTCGACTTCAATTGATGTCAATAGATTTGGATAATATGCAATCAACACAAAGTGACAATCGATCACAATTGGCTTCAATTCATGTATATCGAATGCATCTGATACAAATAAACTCTAATATTACCAAATATATGAGAATTGATGTGATTCGACTCCAATTGATGTCAATAGATTTCGAGAATATGCAATCAACACAAAGTGACAATCGATCACAATTGGCTTCAATTCATGTATATCGAATGTATCTGATACGAATAATCTCTAATATTTCAAAATATATGAGGAATGATGTGATTCGACTCCAATTGATGTCAATAGATTTCGAGAATATGCAATCAACACAAAGTGACAATCGATGACAATTGGCTTCAATTCATGTATATCGAATGTATCTGACACAAATAAACTCTAATATTTCCAAATATATGAGGAATGATGTGATTCGACTCCAATTGATGTCAATAGATTTCGAGAATATGCAATCAACACAAAGTGACAATCGATCACAATTGGCTTCAATTTATGTATATCGAATGTATCTGATACAAATAAATTCTAATATTTCCAAATATATGAGAAATGATGTGATTCGACTTCAATTGATGTCAATAGATTTGGATAATATGCAATCAACACAAAGTGACAATCGATCACAATTGGCTTCAATTCATGTATATCGAATGTATCTGATACAAATAAACTCTAATATTACCAAATATATGAGAATTGATGTGATTCGACTCCAATTGATGTCAATAGATTTCGAGAATATGCAATCAACACAAAGTGACAATCGATCACAATTGGCTTCAATTCATGTATATCGAATGTATCTGATACGAATAATCTCTAATATTTCAAAATATATGAGGAATGATGTGATTCGACTCCAATTGATGTCAATAGATTTCGAGAATATGCAATCAACACAAAGTGACAATCGATGACAATTGGCTTCAATTCATGTATATCGAATGTATCTGACACAAATAAACTCTAATATTTCCAAATATATGAGGAATGATGTGATTCGACTCCAATTGATGTCAATAGATTTCGGAAAAATGCAATCAACACAAAGTGATAATCGATCTCAATTGGCTTGAATTCATTTATTCAGAATGTATCTGACACAAATAAACTCTAATAATTGCAAATATATGAGAAATGATGTAATTCGACTTCAATTGATGTCAATAGATTTGGATAATATGCAATAAACACAAAGTGACAATCGATCACAATTGGATTCAATTCATGTATATCGAATGTATCTGTTACAAATAAACTCTAATATTACCAAATATATAAGAAATGATGTGATTCAACTCCAATTGATGTCAATAGATTTCGAGAATATGCAATCAACACAAAATGACAATCGATCTCAATTGGCTCGAATTCATGTATATCGAATGTATCTGACACAAATAAACTATAATATTTCCAAATATATGAGAAATGATGTGATTCGACTTCAACTGATGTCAATAGATTCCAAAATATGCAATCAACACAAAGTGACAATCGATCGCAAATGGCTTCAATTCATGTATATCGAATGAATATGACACATATGAACTCGAATACATCCAAATATATGAGAAATGATGTGATTCGACTCCAATCAATGTCAATAGATTTCGGAAAAATGCAATCAACACAAAGTGATAATCGATCTCAATTGGCTTGAATTCATTTATTCAGAATGTATCTGACACTAATAAACTCTAATAATTGCAAATATATGAGAAATGATGTAATTCGACTTCAATTGATGTCAATAGATTTGGATAATATGCAATCAACACAAAGTGACAATCGATCACAATTGGCTTCAATTCATGTATATCGAATGTATCTGATACAAATAAACTCTAATATTACCAAATATATGAGAAATGATGTGATTCGACTCCAATTGATGTCAATAGATTTCGAGAATATGCAATCAACAAAAAGTGACAATCGATCACAATTGGCTTCAATTCATGTATATCGAATGTATCTGATACGAATAATCTCTAATATTTCCAAATATATGAGGAATGATGTGATTCGACTCCAATTGATGTCAATAGATTTCGAGAATATGCAATCAACACAAAGTGACAATCGATCGCAAATGGCTTCAATTCATGTATATCGAATGAATCTGACACAAATGAACTCGAATACATCCAAATATATGAGAAATGATGTGATTCGACTCCAATCAAAGTCAATAGATTTCGGAAATATGCAATCAACACAAAGTGATAATCGATCTCAATTGGCTTGAATTCATTTATATCGAATGTATCTGACACAAGTAAACTCTAATAATTGCAAAAATATGAGAAATGATGTGATTCGACTTCGATTGATGTCAATAGATTTCGGGAACATGCAATCAACACAAAGTGACAATCGATAACAATTGGCTTCAATTCATGTATATCGAATGTATCTGATACAAATAAACTCTAATATTACCAAATATATTAGAAGTGATGTGATTCGACTCCAATTGATGCCAGTATATTTCGAGAATATGCAATCAACACAAAGTGACAATTGATGACAATTGGCTTCAATTCATGTATATCGAAGGTATCTGACACAAATAAACTCTAATAATTTCTTATATATGAGGAATGATGTGATTCGACTTCAATTGATGTCAATAGATTTCGAGAATATGCAATCAACACAAAGTGACAATCGATCACAATTGGCTTCAATTCATGTATATCGAATGTATTTGACACAAATAAACTCCAATATTTCCAAATATGTGAGAAATGATGTGATTCGACTCCAATTGATGTCAATAGATTTCGAGAATATGCAATCAACACAAAGTGACAATCGATGACAATTGGCTTCAATTCATGTATATCGGATGTATCTGACACAAATAAACTCTAATAATTTCTTATATAGGAGGAATGATGTAATTCGACTTCAATTGATGTCAATAGATTTCGAGAATATGCAATCAACACAAAGTGACAATCGATCGCAAATGGCTTCAATTCATGTATATCGAATGAATCTGACACAAATGAACTCGAATACATCCAAAAATATGAGAAATGATGTGATTCGACTCCAATCAATGTCAATAGATTTCGGAAATATGCAATCAACACAAAGTGATAATCGATCTCAATTGGCTTGAATTCATTTATATCGAATGTATCTGACACAAATAAACTCTAATAATTGCAAAAATATGAGAAATGATGTGATTCGACTTCGATTGATGTCAATAGATTTCGGGAACATGCAATCAACACAAAGTGACAATCGATAACAATTGGCTTCAATTCATGTATATCGAATGTATCTGATACAAATAAACTCTAATATTACCAAATATATTAGAAGTGATGTGATTCGACTCCAATTGATGCCAGTATATTTCGAGAATATGCAATCAACACAAATTGACAATTGATGACAATTGGCTTCAATTCATGTATATCGAATGTATTTGACACAAATAAACTCAAATAATTCCAAATATATGAGAAATGATGTGATACGACTTCGATTGATGTCAATAGATTCCGAGAATATGCAATCAACACAAAGTGACAATCGAACGCAAATGGCTTCAATTCATGTATATCGAATGAATATGACACAAATGAACTCGAATACATCCAAATATATGAGAAATGATGTGATTGGACTCCAATCAATGTCAATAGATTTCGGAAATATGCAATCAACACAAAATGATAATCGATCTCAATTGGCTTGAATTCATTTATTCCGAATGTATCTGACACAAATAAACTCTAATAATTGCAAATATATGAGAAATGATATAATTCGACTTCAAATGATGTCAATAGGGTTGGATAATATGCAATCAACACAAAGTGACAATCGATCACAATTGGCTTCAATTCATGTATATCGAATGTATCTGATACAAATAAACTCTAATATTACCAAATATATGAGAAATGATGTGATTCGACTCCAATTGATGTCAATGGATTTCGAGAATATGCAATCAACACAAAGTGACAATCGATCACAATTGGCTTCAATTTATGTATATCGAATGTATCTGATACAAATAAATTCTAATATTTCCAAATATATGAGAAATGATATGATTAGACTCTAATTGATGTCAGTAGATTTCGAGAATATGCAATCAACACAAAGTGACAATCGATCACAATTGGCTTCAATTCATGTATATCGAATGTATTTGACACAAATAAACTCTAATAATTCCAAATATATGAGAAATGCTGTGATTCGACTTCGATTGATGTCAATAGATTTCGAAAATATGCAATCAACACAAAGTGACAATCGATCGCAAATGGCTTCAATTCATGTATATCGAATGTATCTGATACGAATAATCTCTAATATTTCCAAATATATGAGGAATGATGTGATTCGACTCCAATTGATGTCAATAGATTTCGAGAATATGCAATCAACACAAAGTGACAATCGATCGCAAATGGCTTCAATTCATGTATATCGAATGAATCTGACACAAATGAACTCGAATACATCCAAATATATGAGAAATGATGTGATTCGACTCCAATCAATGTCAATAGATTTCGGAAATATGCAATCAACACAAAGTGATAATCGATCTCAATTTGCTTGAATTCATTTATATCGAATGTATCTGACACAAATAAACTCTAATATTTCCAAATATATGAGAAATGATTTGATTCGACTTCAATTGATGTCAATAGATTTCGGGAACATGCAATCAACACAAAGTGACAATCGATAACAATTGGCTTCAATTCATGTATATCGAATGTATCTGATACAAATAAACTCTAATATTACCAAATATATGAGAAATGATGTGATTCGACTCCAATTGATGTCAATGGATTTCGAGAATATGCAATCAACACAAAGTGACAATCGATCACAATTGGCTTCAATTTATGTATATCGAATGTATCTGATACAAATAAATTCTAATATTTCCAAATATATGAGAGATGATATGATTAGACTCCAATTGATGTCAGTAGATTTCGAGAATATGCAATCAACACAAAGTGACAATCGATCACAATTGGCTTCAATTCATTTATATCGGATGTATTTGACACAAATAAACTCCAATATTTCCAAATATATGAGAAATGATGTGATTCGACTCCAATTGATGTCAATAGATTTCGAGAATATGCAATCAACACAAAGTGACAATCGATGACAATTGGCTTCAATTCATGTATATCGAATGTATCTGACACAAATAAACTCTAATAATTTCTTATATAGGAGGAATGATGTGATTCGACTTCAATTGATGTCAATAGATTTCGAGAATATGCAATCAACACAAAGTGACAATCGATCGCAAATGGCTTCAATTCATGTATATCGATTGAATCTGACACAAATGAACTCGAATACATCCAAATATATGAGAAATGATGTGATTCGACTCCAATCAATGTCAATAGATTTCGGAAATATGCAATCAACACAAGGTGACAATCGTTCACAATTGGTTTCAATTCATGTATATCGAATATATCTGATACAAATAAACTCCAATATTTCCAAATATATGAGAAATGATGTGATTCGACTCCAATTGATGTCAATAGATTTCGAGAATATGCAATCAACACAAAGTGACAATAGATCACAATTGGCTTCAATTCATGTATATCGAATGTATCTGATACAAATAATCTCCAACATTTCCAAATATATGAGGAATGATGAGATTCGACTCCAATTGATGTCAATAGATTTCGAGAATATGCAATCAACACAAAGTGACAATCGATGACAATTGGCTTCAATTCATGTATATCGAATGTATCTGACACAAATAAACTCTAATAATTTCTTATATAGGAGGAATGATGTGATTCGACTTCAATTGATGTCAATAGAGTTGGATAATATGCAATCAACACAAAGTGACAATCGATCACAATTGGCTTCAATTCATGTATATCGAATGTATCTGATACGAATAAACTCTAATAATTCCAAATATATGAGGAAGGATGTGATTTGACATCAATAGACGACAATAGATTTCGAGAATATACAATCAACACAAAAAGGCAATCGATCTCATTTGGCCCCAATTCATGTATATCGAATGTATCTGATACAAATAAACTCTGATACTTCCGAATATATGAGATATGATGTGATTCGACTTCAATCGATGTCAAAAGATTTCGAGAATATACAATTAACACAAAGTGACAATCGATCGCAAATGGCTTCAATTCATGTATATCGAATGTATCTGATACGAATAATCTCTAATATTTCCAAATATATGAGGAATGATGTGATTCGACTCCAATTGATGCCAATAGATTTCGAGAATATGCAATCAACACAAAGTGACAATCGATCGCAAATGGCTTCAATTCATGTATATCGAATGAATCTGACACAAATGAACTCGAATACATCCAAATATATGAGAAATGATGTGATTCGACTCCAATCAATGTCAATAGATTTCGGAAATATGCAATCAACACAAAGTGATAATCGATCTCAATTTGCTTGAATTCATTTATATCGAATGTATCTGACACAAATAAACTCTAATATTTCCAAATATATGAGAAATGATTTGATTCGACTTCAATTGATGTCAATAGATTTCGGGAACATGCAATCAACACAAAGTGACAATCGATAACAATTGGCTTCAATTCATGTATATCGAATGTATCTGATACAAATAAACTCTAATATTACCAAATATATGAGAAATGATGTGATTCGACTCCAATTGATGTCAATGGATTTCGAGAATATGCAATCAACACAAAGTGACAATCGATCACAATTGGCTTCAATTTATGTATATCGAATGTATCTGATACAAATAAATTCTAATATTTCCAAATATATGAGAGATGATATGATTAGACTCCAATTGATGTCAGTAGATTTCGAGAATATGCAATCAACACAAAGTGACAATCGATCACAATTGGCTTCAATTCATTTATATCGGATGTATTTGACACAAATAAACTCCAATATTTCCAAATATATGAGAAATGATGTGATTCGACTCCAATTGATGTCAATAGATTTCGAGAATATGCAATCAACACAAAGTGACAATCGATGACAATTGGCTTCAATTCATGTATATCGAATGTATCTGACACAAATAAACTCTAATAATTTCTTATATAGGAGGAATGATGTGATTCGACTTCAATTGATGTCAATAGATTTCGAGAATATGCAATCAACACAAAGTGACAATCGATCGCAAATGGCTTCAATTCATGTATATCGATTGAATCTGACACAAATGAACTCGAATACATCCAAATATATGAGAAATGATGTGATTCGACTCCAATCAATGTCAATAGATTTCGGAAATATGCAATCAACACAAGGTGACAATCGTTCACAATTGGTTTCAATTCATGTATATCGAATATATCTGATACAAATAAACTCCAATATTTCCAAATATATGAGAAATGATGTGATTCGACTCCAATTGATGTCAATAGATTTCGAGAATATGCAATCAACACAAAGTGACAATAGATCACAATTGGCTTCAATTCATGTATATCGAATGTATCTGATACAAATAATCTCCAACATTTCCAAATATATGAGGAATGATGAGATTCGACTCCAATTGATGTCAATAGATTTCGAGAATATGCAATCAACACAAAGTGACAATCGATGACAATTGGCTTCAATTCATGTATATCGAATGTATCTGACACAAATAAACTCTAATAATTTCTTATATAGGAGGAATGATGTGATTCGACTTCAATTGATGTCAATAGAGTTGGATAATATGCAATCAACACAAAGTGACAATCGATCACAATTGGCTTCAATTCATGTATATCGAATGTATCTGATACAAATAAACTCTAATATTACCAAATATATGAGAAATGATGTGATTCGACTCCAATTGATGTCAATAGATTTCGAGAATATGCAATCAACACAAAGTGACAATAGATCACAATTGGCTTCAATTCATGTATATCGAATGTATCTGATACAAATAATCTCCAACTTTTCCAAATATAAAAGGAATGATGTGATTCGACTCCAATTGATGTCAATAGATTTCGAGAATATGCAATCAACACAAAGTGACAATCGATGACAATTGGCTTCAATTCATGTATATCGAATGTATCTGACACAAATAAACTCTAATAATTTCTTATATAGGAGGAATGATGTGATTCGACTTCAATTGATGTCAATAAATTTCGAAAATATGCAATCAGCACAAAGTGACAATCGATTGCAAATGGCTTCAATTTATGTATATCGAATGAATCTGACACAAATGAGCTCGAATACATTCAAATATATGAGAAATGATGTGATTCGACTCCAATCAATGTCAATAGATGTGGGAAATATGCAATCAACACAAAGTGACAATCGATCTCAATTGGCTTGAATTCATCTATATCGAATGTATATGACACAAATAAACTCTAATAATTCCAAATATATGAGAAATGATTTGATTCGACTCCAATTGATGTCAATAGATTTCGGGAACATGCAATCAACACAAAGTGACAATCGATAACAATTGGCTTCAATTCATGTATATCGAATGTATCTGATATAAATAAACTCTAATATTACCAAATATATGAAAAATGATGTGATTCGACTCCAATTGAAGTCAATAAATTTCGAGAATATGCAATCAACACAAAGTGACAATCGATCACAATTGGCTTCAATTTATGTATATCGAATGTATCTGATACAAATAAATTCTAATATTTCCAAATATATGAGAAATGATATGATTCGACTCCAATTGATGTCAGTAGATTTCGAGAATATGCAATCAACACAAAGTGACAATCGATGACAATTGGCTTCAATTCATGTATATCGAATGTATCTGACACAAATAAACTCCAATATTTCCAAATATATGAGAAATGATGTGATTCGACTCCAATTGATGTCAATAGATTTCGAGAATATGCAATCAACACAAAGTGACAATCGATGACAATTGGCTTCAATTCATGTATATCGAATGTATCTGACACAAATAAACTCTAATAATTTCTTATATAGGAGGAATGATGTGATTCGACTTCAATTGATGTCAATAGATTTCGAGAATATGCAATCAACACAAAGTGACAATCGATCGCAAATGGCTTCAATTCATGTATATCGATTGAATCTGACACAAATGAACTCGAATACATCCAAATATATGAGAAATGATGTGATTCGACTCCAATCAATGTCAATAGATTTCGGAAATATGCAATCAACACAAGGTGACAATCGTTCACAATTGGTTTCAATTCATGTATATCGGATATATCTGATACAAATAAACTCCAATATTTCCAAATATATGAGAAATGATGTGATTCGACTCCAATTGATGTCAATAGATTTCGAGAATATGCAATCAACACAAAGTGACAATAGATCACAATTGGCTTCAATTCATGTATATCGAATGTATCTGATACAAATAATCTCCAACATTTCCAAATATATGAGGGATGATGAGATTCGACTCCAATTGATGTCAATAGATTTCGAGAATATGCAATCAACACAAAGTGACAATCGATGACAATTGGCTTCAATTCATGTATATCGAATGTATCTGACACAAATAAACTCTAATAATTTCTTATATAGGAGGAATGATGTGATTCGACTTCAATTGATGTCAATAGAGTTGGATAATATGCAATCAACACAAAGTGACAATCGATCACAATTGGCTTCAATTCATGTATATCGAATGTATCTGATACAAATAAACTCTAATATTACCAAATATATGAGAAATGATGTGATTCGACTCCAATTGATGTCAATAGATTTCGAGAATATGCAATCAACACAAAGTGACAATAGATCACAATTGGCTTCAATTCATGTATATCGAATGTATCTGATACAAATAATCTCCAACTTTTCCAAATATAAAAGGAATGATGTGATTCGACTCCAATTGATGTCAATAGATTTCGAGAATATGCAATCAACACAAAGTGACAATCGATGACAATTGGCTTCAATTCATGTATATCGAATGTATCTGACACAAATAAACTCTAATAATTTCTTATATAGGAGGAATGATGTGATTCGACTTCAATTGATGTCAATAAATTTCGAAAATATGCAATCAGCACAAAGTGACAATCGATTGCAAATGGCTTCAATTTATGTATATCGAATGAATCTGACACAAATGAGCTCGAATACATTCAAATATATGAGAAATGATGTGATTCGACTCCAATCAATGTCAATAGATGTGGGAAATATGCAATCAACACAAAGTGACAATCGATCTCAATTGGCTTGAATCCATCTATATCGAATGTATATGACACAAATAAACTCTAATAATTCCAAATATATGAGAAATGATTTGATTCGACTCCAATTGATGTCAATAGATTTCGGGAACATGCAATCAACACAAAGTGACAATCGATAACAATTGGCTTCAATTCATGTATATCGAATGTATCTGATATAAATAAACTCTAATATTACCAAATATATGAAAAATGATGTGATTCGACTCCAATTGAAGTCAATAAATTTCGAGAATATGCAATCAACACAAAGTGACAATCGATCACAATTGGCTTCAATTTATGTATATCGAATGTATCTGATACAAATAAATTCTAATATTTCCAAATATATGAGAAATGATATGATTCGACTCCAATTGATGTCAGTAGATTTCGAGAATATGCAATCAACACAAAGTGACAATCGATGACAATTGGCTTCAATTCATGTATATCGAATGTATCTGACACAAATAAACTCTAATAATTTCTTATATATGAGGAATGATGTGATTCGACTTCAATTGATGTCAATATATTTCGAGAATATGCAATCAACAAAAAGTGACAATAGATCACAATTGGCTTCAATTCATGTATATCTAATGTATCTGACACAACTAAACTCTAATAATTCCAAATATATGTGAAATGATGTGATTCGACTTCAATTGATGTCAATAGATTTCGGAAATATGCAATCAACACAAAGTGACAATCGATCTCAATTGGCTTGAATTCAGCTATATCGAATGTATCTGACACAAATAAACTCTAATAATTGCAAATATATGAGAAATGATGTAATTCGACTTCAATTGATGTCAATAGATTTGGACAATATGCAATCAACACAAAGTGACAATCGATCACAATTGGCCTCAATTCATGTATATCGGATGTATCTGATACAAATAAACTCTAATATTTCCGAATATATGAGGAATTATGTGATTCGACTACAATTGATGTCAATAGATTTCGAAAATATGCAATCAACACAAAGTGACAATCGATCGCAAATGGCTTCAATTCATGTATATCAAATGAATCTGTCACAAATGAACTCGAATACATCCAAATATATGAGAAATGATGTGATTCGACTACAATTGATGTCAGTAGATTTCGAGAATATGCAATCAACACAAAGTGACAGTCGATCACAATTGGCTTCAATTCATGTATATCGAATGTATCTGCCACAAATAAACTCTAATAATTCCTTATATATGAGAAATGATGGGATTCGACTTCCATTGATGTCAATAGATTTCGAGAATATGCAATCAACACAAAGTGACAATCGATCACAATTGGCTTCAATTCATGTATATCGAATGTATCTGACACAAATAAACTCTAATAATTCCAAATATATGAGAAATGATGTGATTCGACTCCAATTGATGTCAATAGATTTCGAGAATATGCAATCAACACAAAGTGACAATCGATCTCATTTGGCTTGAATTCATCTATATCTAATGTATCTGACACAAATTAACTCTGATAATTCCAGATATTTGAGAAATGATGTTTTTCGAATTGAATTGACTTCAATAGATTTCGAGAATATACAATTAACACAAAATGACAATCGATCTCAATTGGCTCGAATTCATGTATATCGAATGTATCCGACACAAATAAACTCTTATATTTCCAAATATATGAGAAATGATGTGATTCGACTTCAATTGATGTCAATAGATTTCGAGAATATGCAATCAACACAAAGTGACAATCGATCGCAAATGGCTTCAATTCATGTATATCGAATGAATCTGACACAAATAAACTCTAATAATTTCTTATATAGAAGGAATGATGTGATTCGACTTCAATTGATGTCAATAGATTTCGAGAATATGCAATCAACACAAAATGACAATCGATCACAATTGGCTTCAATTCATGTATATCGAATGTATCTGACACAAATAAACTCTAATAATTTCTTATATAGGAGGAATGATGTGATTCGACTTCAATTGATGTCAATAGATTTCGAGAATATGCAATCAACACAAAGTGACAATCGATGACAATTGGCTTCAATTCATGTATATCGAATGTATCTGACACAAATAAACTCTAATAATTTCTTATATAGGAGGAATGATGTGATTCGACTTCAATTGATGTCAATAGATTTCGAGAATATGCAATCAACACAAAGTGACAATCGATCGCAAATGGCTTCAATTCATGTATATCGAATGAATCTGACACAAATGAACTCGATAAACATCCAAATATATGAGAAATGATGTGATTCGACTCCAATCAATGTCAATAGATTTCGGAAATATGCAATCAACACAAAGTGATAATCGATCTCAATTGGCTTGAATTCATTTATATCGCATGTATCTGACACAAATAAACTCTAATAATTACAAATATATAGGAAATGATGTGATTCGACTTCGATTGATGTCAATAGATTTCGG
Source organism: Diorhabda carinulata (assembly GCF_026250575.1). NCBI lineage: Eukaryota > Metazoa > Arthropoda > Insecta > Coleoptera > Chrysomelidae > Diorhabda > Diorhabda carinulata. The sequence goes on along the minus strand of NC_079473.1, from coordinate 3,370,976 downwards.
GAACATGCAATCAACAAAAAGTGACAATCGATAACAATTGGCTTCAATTCATGTATATCGAATGTATCTGATACAAATAAACTCTAATATTACCAAATATATGAGAAATGATGTGATTCGACTCCAATTGATGTCAATAGATTTCGAGAATATGCAATCAACACAAAGCGACAATCGATCTCAATTGGCTCGAATTCATCTATATCGAAGGTATCTGACACAAATAAACTCTTATAATTCCTTATATATGAGAAATGATGGGATTCGACTTCCATTGATGTCAATAGATTTCGAGAATATGCAATCAACACAAAGTGACAATCGATCACAATTGGCTTCAATTCATGTATATCGAATGTATCTGATACAAATAATCTCTAATATTTCCAAATATATGAGGAAAGATGTGATTCGACTCCAATTGATGTCAATAGATTTCGAGAATATGCAATCAACACAAAGTGGCAATCGATGACAATTGGCTTCAATTCATGTATATCGGATGTATCTGACACAAATAAACTCTAATAATTTCTTATATAGGAGGAATGATGTGATTCGACTTCAATTGATGTCAATAGATTTCGAGAATATGCAATCAACACAAAGTGACAATCGATCGCAAATGGCTTCAATTCATGTATATCGAATGAATCTGACACAAATGAACTCGAATACATCCAAATATATGAGAAATGATGTGATTCGACTCCACTCAATGTCAATAGATTTCGGAAATATGCAATCAACACAAAGTGATAATCGATCTCAATTGGCTTGAATTCATTTATATCGAATGTATCTGACACAAATAAACTCTAATAATTGCAAATATATAGGAAATGATGTGATTCGACTTCGATTGATGTCAATAGATTTCGGGAACATGCAATCAACACAAAGTGACAATCGATAACAATTGGCTTCAATTCATGTATATCCAATGTATCTGATACAAATAAACTCTAATATTACCAAATATATGAGAAATGATGTGATTCGACTCCAATTGATGTCAATAGATTTCGAGAATATGCAATCAAAACAAAGTGACAATCGATCACAATTGGCTTCAATTTATGTATATCGAATGTATCTGATACAAATAAATTCTAATATTTCCAAATATATGAGAAATGATATGATTAGACTCCAATTGATGTCAATAGATTTCGAGAATATGCAATCAACACAAAGTGACAAACGATCACAATTGGCTTCAATTCATGTATATCGAATGTATTTGACACAAATAAACTCTAATAACTTCTTATATAGGAGGAATGATGTGATTCGATTTCAATTGATGTCAATAGATTTCGAGAATATGCAATCAACACAAAGGGACAATCGATCGCAAATGGCTTCAATTCATGTATATCGAATGAATCTGATACAAATGAACTCGAATACATCCAAATATATGAGAAATGATGTAATTCGACTCCAATCAATGTCAATAGATTTCGGAAATATGCAATCAACACAAAGTGATAATCGATCTCAATTGTCAATAGATTTCGGGAACATGCAATCAACACAAAGTGACAATCGATAACAATTGGCTTCAATTCATGTATATCGTATGTATCTGATACAAATAAACTCTAATATTACCAAATATATGAGAAATGATGTGATTCGACTCCAATTGATGTCAATAGATTTCGAGAATATGCAATCAACACAAAGTGACAATCGATCACAATTGGCTTCAATTCATGTATATCGAATGTATCCGACACAAATAAACTCTAATATTTCCAAATATATGAGAAATGATGTGATTCGACTTCGATTGATGTCAATAGATTTCGGGAATATGCAATCAACACAAAGTGACAATCGATCACAATTGGCTTCAATTCATGTATATCGAATGTATCTGATACAAATAATCTCTAATATTTCCAAATATATGAGGAATGATGTGATTCGACTCCAATTGATGTCAATAGATTTCGAGAATATGCAATCAACACAAAGTGACAATCGATGACAATTGGCTTCAATTCATGTATATCGAATGTATCTGACACAAATAAACTCTAATAACTTCTTATATAGGAGGAATGATGTGATTCGATTTCAATTGATGTCAATAGATTTCGAGAATATGCAATCAACACAACGGGACAATCGATCGCAAATGGCTTCAATTCATGTATATCGAATGAATCTGATACAAATGAACTCGAATACATCCAAATATATGAGAAATGATGTAATTCGACTCCAATCAATGTCAATAGATTTCGGAAATATGCAATCAACACAAAGTGACAATCGATCACAATTGGCTTCAATTTATGTATATCGAATGTATCTGATACAAATAAATTCTAATATTTCCAAATATATGAGAAATGATATGATTCGACTCCAATTGATGTCAGTAGATTTCGAGAATATGCAATCAACACAAAGTGACAATCGATGACAATTGACTTCAATTCATGTATATCGAATGTATCTGACACAAATAAACTCTAATAATTCCAAATATATGTGAAATGATGTGATTCGACTCCAATTGATGTCAATAGATTTCGAGAATATGCAATCAACACAAAGTGACAATCGATAACAATTGGCTTCAATTCATGTATATCCAATGTATCTGATACAAATAAACTCTAATATTACCAAATATATGAGAAATGATGTGATTCGACTCCAATTGATGTCAATAGATTTCGAGAATATGCAATCAAAACAAAGTGACAATCGATCACAATTGGCTTCAATTTATGTATATCGAATGTATCTGATACAAATAAATTCTAATATTTCCAAATATATGAGAAATGATATGATTAGACTCCAATTGATGTCAATAGATTTCGAGAATATGCAATCAACACAAAGTGACAATCGATCGCAAATGGCTTCAATTCATGTATATCGAATGAATCTGACACAAATGAACTCGAATACATCCAAATATATGAGAAATGATGTGATTCGACTCCACTCAATGTCAATAGATTTCGGAAATATGCAATCAACACAAAGTGATAATCGATCTCAATTGGCTTGAATTCATTTATATCGAATGTATCTGACACAAATAAACTCTAATAATTGCAAATATATAGGAAATGATGTGATTCGACTTCGATTGATGTCAATAGATTTCGGGAACATGCAATCAACACAAAGTGACAATCGATAACAATTGGCTTCAATTCATGTATATCCAATGTATCTGATACAAATAAACTCTAATATTACCAAATATATGAGAAATGATGTGATTCGACTCCAATTGATGTCAATAGATTTCGAGAATATGCAATCAAAACAAAGTGACAATCGATCACAATTGGCTTCAATTTATGTATATCGAATGTATCTGATACAAATAAATTCTAATATTTCCAAATATATGAGAAATGATATGATTAGACTCAAATTGATGTCAATAGATTTCGAGAATATGCAATCAACACAAAGTGACAATCGATCGCAAATGGCTTCAATTCATGTATATCGAATGAATCTGACACAAATGAACTCGAATACATCCAAATATATGAGAAATGATGTGATTCGACTCCACTCAATGTCAATAGATTTCGGAAATATGCAATCAACACAAAGTGATAATCGATCTCAATTGGCTTGAATTCATTTATATCGAATGTATCTGACACAAATAAACTCTAATAATTGCAAATATATAGGAAATGATGTGATTCGACTTCGATTGATGTCAATAGATTTCGGGAACATGCAATCAACACAAAGTGACAATCGATAACAATTGGCTTCAATTCATGTATATCCAATGTATCTGATACAAATAAACTCTAATATTACCAAATATATGAGAAAAGATGTGATTCGACTCCAATTGATGTCAATAGATTTCGAGAATATGCAATCAAAACAAAGTGACAATCGATCACAATTGGCTTCAATTTATGTATATCGAATGTATCTGATACAAATAAATTCTAATATTTCCAAATATATGAGAAATGATATGATTAGACTCCAATTGATGTCAATAGATTTCGAGAATATGCAATCAACACAAAGTGACAAACGATCACAATTGGCTTCAATTCATGTATATCGAATGTATTTGACACAAATAAACTCTAATAATTCCAAATATATGAGAAATGATGTGATTCGCCTTCGATTGATGTCAATAGATTTCGAAAATATGCAATCAACACAAAGTGACAATCGATCGCAAATGGCTTCAATTCATGTATATCGAATGAATCTGTCACAAATGAACTCGAATACATCCAAATATATGAGAAATGATGTGATTCGACTCCAATCAATGTCAATAGATTTCGGAAATATGCAATCAACACAAGGTGACAATCGATCACAATTGGTTTCAATTCATGTATATCGAATATATCTGATACAAATAAACTCCAATATTTCCAAATATATGAGAAATGATGTGATTCGACTCCAATCAATGTCAATAGATTTCGGAAATATGCAATCAACACAAAGTGATAATCGATCTCAATTGTCAATAGATTTCGGGAACATGCAATCAACACAAAGTGACAATCGATAACAATTGGCTTCAATTCATGTATATCGTATGTATCTGATACAAATAAACTCTAATATTACCAAATATATGAGAAATGATGTGATTCGACTCCAATTGATGTCAATAGATTTCGAGAATATGCTATCAACACAAAGTGACAATCGATCACAATTGGCTTCAATTCATGTATATCGAATGTATCCGACACAAATAAACTCTAATATTTCCAAATATATGAGAAATGATGTGATTCGACTTCGATTGATGTCAATAGATTTCGGGAATATGCAATCAACACAAAGTGACAATCGATCACAATTGGCTTCAATTCATGTATATCGAATGTATCTGATACAAATAATCCCTAATATTTCCAAATATATGAGGAATGATGTGATTCGACTCCAATTGATGTCAATAGATTTCGAGAATATGCAATCAACACAAAGTGACAATCGATGACAATTGGCTTCAATTCATGTATATCGAATGTATCTGACACAAATAAACTCTAATAACTTCTTATATAGGAGGAATGATGTGATTCGATTTCAATTGATGTCAATAGATTTCGAGAATATGCAATCAACACAAAGGGACAATCGATCGCAAATGGCTTCAATTCATGTATATCGAATGAATCTGATACAAATGAACTCGAATACATCCAAATATATGAGAAATGATGTGATTCGACTCCAATCAATGTCAATAAATTTCGGAAATATGCAATCAACACAAAGTGACAATCGATCACAATTGGCTTCAATTTATGTATATCGAATGTATCTGATACAAATAAATTCTAATATTTCCAAATATATGAGAAATGATATGATTCGACTCCAATTGATGTCAGTAGATTTCGAGAATATGCAATCAACACAAAGTGACAATCGATGACAATTGGCTTCAATTCATGTATATCGAATGTATCTGACACAAATAAACTCTAATAATTCCTTATATATGAGAAATGATGGGATTCGACTTCCATTGATGTCAATAGATTTCGAGAATATGCAATCAACACAAAGTGACAATCGATCACAATTGGCTTGAATTCATCTATATCGAATGTATCTGACACAAATAAACTCTAATAATTGCAAATATATGAGAAATGATGTAATTCGACTTCAATTGATGTCAATAGATTTGGAAAATATGCAATCAACACAAAGTGACAATCGATCACAATTGGCCTCAATTCATGTATATCGGATGTATCTGATACAAATAAACTCTAATATTTCCAAATATATGAGGAATGATGTGATTCGACTTCAATTGATGTGAATAGATTTCGAGAATATGCAATCAACACAAAGTGACAATCGATCACAATTGGCTTCAATTCATGTATATCGAATGTATCTGACACAAATAAACTCTAATAATTCCTTATATATGAGAAATGATGGGATTCGACTTCCATTGATGTCAATAGATTTCGAGAATATGCAATCAAAACAAAGTGACAATCGATCACAATTGGCTTCAATTTATGTATATCGAATGTATCTGATACAAATAAATTCTAATATTTCCAAATATATGAGAAATGATATGATTAGACTCCAATTGATGTCAATAGATTTCGAGAATATGCAATCAACACAAAGTGACAAACGATCACAATTGGCTTCAATTCATGTATATCGAATGTATTTGACACAAATAAACTCTAATAATTCCAAATATATGAGAAATGATGTGATTCGCCTTCGATTGATGTCAATAGATTTCGAAAATATGCAATCAACACAAAGTGACAATCGATCGCAAATGGCTTCAATTCATGTATATCGAATGAATCTGTCACAAATGAACTCGAATACATCCAAATATATGAGAAATGATGTGATTCGACTCCAATCAATGTCAATAGATTTCGGAAATATGCAATCAACACAAGGTGACAATCGATCACAATTGGTTTCAATTCATGTATATCGAATATATCTGATACAAATAAACTCCAATATTTCCAAATATATGAGAAATGATGTGATTCGACTCCAATCAATGTCAATAGATTTCGGAAATATGCAATCAACACAAAGTGATAATCGATCTCAATTGTCAATAGATTTCGGGAACATGCAATCAACACAAAGTGACAATCGATAACAATTGGCTTCAATTCATGTATATCGTATGTATCTGATACAAATAAACTCTAATATTACCAAATATATGAGAAATGATGTGATTCGACTCCAATTGATGTCAATAGATTTCGAGAATATGCTATCAACACAAAGTGACAATCGATCACAATTGGCTTCAATTCATGTATATCGAATGTATCCGACACAAATAAACTCTAATATTTCCAAATATATGAGAAATGATGTGATTCGACTTCGATTGATGTCAATAGATTTCGGGAATATGCAATCAACACAAAGTGACAATCGATCACAATTGGCTTCAATTCATGTATATCGAATGTATCTGATACAAATAATCTCTAATATTTCCAAATATATGAGGAATGATGTGATTCGACTCCAATTGATGTCAATAGATTTCGAGAATATGCAATCAACACAAAGTGACAATCGATGACAATTGGCTTCAATTCATGTATATCGAATGTATCTGACACAAATAAACTCTAATAACTTCTTATATAGGAGGAATGATGTGATTCGATTTCAATTGATGTCAATAGATTTCGAGAATATGCAATCAACACAAAGGGACAATCGATCGCAAATGGCTTCAATTCATGTATATCGAATGAATCTGATACAAATGAACTCGAATACATCCAAATATATGAGAAATGATGTGATTCGACTCCAATCAATGTCAATAAATTTCGGAAATATGCAATCAACACAAAGTGACAATCGATCACAATTGGCTTCAATTTATGTATATCGAATGTATCTGATACAAATAAATTCTAATATTTCCAAATATATGAGAAATGATATGATTCGACTCCAATTGATGTCAGTAGATTTCGAGAATATGCAATCAACACAAAGTGACAATCGATGACAATTGGCTTCAATTCATGTATATCGAATGTATCTGACACAAATAAACTCTAATAATTCCTTATATATGAGAAATGATGGGATTCGACTTCCATTGATGTCAATAGATTTCGAGAATATGCAATCAACACAAAGTGACAATCGATCACAATTGGCTTGAATTCATCTATATCGAATGTATCTGACACAGATAAACTCTAATAATTGCAAATATATGAGAAATGATGTAATTCGACTTCAATTGATGTCAATAGATTTGGAAAATATGCAATCAACACAAAGTGACAATCGATCACAATTGGCCTCAATGCATGTATATCGGATGTATCTGATACAAATAAACTCTAATATTTCCAAATATATGAGGAATGATGTGATTCGACTTCAATTGATGTGAATAGATTTCGAGAATATGCAATCAACACAAAGTGACAATCGATCACAATTGGCTTCAATTCATGTATATCGAATGTATCTGACACAAATAAACTCTAATAATTCCTTATATATGAGAAATGATGGGATTCGACTTCCATTGATGTCAATAGATTTCGAGAATATGCAATCAACACAAAGTGACAATCGATCACAATTGGCTTGAATTCATCTATATCGAATGTATCTGACACACGTAAACTCCAATAATTCCAGATATATGAGAAATGATGTGATTCGACTTGAATTGACTTCAATAGATTTCGAGA